>NC_092424.1:60738555-60890794 GCF_036169615.1 Heliangelus exortis
ACCACAGGAAAATTTAATTTCCAACCCTGATCAGATACTGCTCTGCTTGCATCCTGAAATGCAAGGATTTAGGGATAAGCAAGAAAGCCAGAGGGAATTCTGCTGCTATATTTTTTTTAATTTACTGTTGTGATAATCCAAACAAATGACATCAACCAGATTTCCATTATACACAGGTTTCACTGACCTGCAACAAGGTGTTCCATTTACAATACCATGATGAACTGCTACTATGTTTGTGGCAAACTACTTAATTACTCTTGATGGCTAGCTTTTCAGTTTTGCTTTGGAAGAGACTTTTTAAACTTTAGCTGAGTGAAGTGAGCTATACTTACAAGTGCTGAAGGTAGAGATGGTGGTGGAGAAGCTGGAGGAATTCTTGGCCTTTCTTTCTCCCCATTAGTGTCTAGTTCAGGTTGGACGAGGACTGTTGAAGGGATTGGTTTATCTTCATCCTCAGATGGCCTAACCTCTGGTTCTAGAGAGGGACATCTCCCAATATCTGCATTTTCGAAGGACACAGGTTGAGCAAAGTCCATGGGTCTAACAAGACACACAAAAAAACCAATGTCTGTTATTAGTTTCTCTGCCTTTTTACCACACACTTAAAAAGACTGGCTATATACTGCAGTGTAATTCCACTTCACAGGACACAAGAACCAGTGTTCATCCCATCTATTTTAGGTACACAAGTGGGATACTTAAATCAGATGTGATAGCCACACATCTAATCTAGATTTCACTCCTATAGTCCCTGGAGAGAGACAAGCATCGTCTTTGGAAAATTTTACCTGCCTAGGTAGGCTGAACCAAATTGAGGAGAACTCCTTCTCTCTATGATATACACTGACAAAACGTGAGGTGATGAGATCCTAATTTAGTTATTTCAGTTGTGTGAAAGAAAGATTAGGTGGAAACTTTCTATAGAGGTTTTACTTTATTCACCATTCCCTTTCTTTTACCTTAATGCTCCTTCCAGATTACTGCAGCATGTGCTTTCCACAAAACAAATTAATTCCCACGGTAGTTCTCAGGATTTGTATACTGTTGGAAATCAACCCTACTGAAGATAGTGTTATAGTTTACCATAAATAACTATGACTAAAGAAAGTCTTGTTACTGTTGAATTTCTCTGATTCTATGTATAAATAAGTGCTATCTTGTCCGTAAAACAGTTAATTATTGCATAGCATATGAAGCACATGCTGCAGAAAAAAAAAAGGGCACATTATGAAAACAGACCATATTCTAGGTCTTGCTGTTTGCATGATTTCTTGCAACAATGAAGTATCCTTTAACAGCCTACGTAGTTAACCATGCTCCATTAACTGGAAATTTGTTGTTCTCAGTGAGACTTACGTGGCATTAATAACAAGATTCCAAATACAGCCCTCAAATGGTGGAATGTTTCTGAGAGGTGCAGTCTGAAACTGAGCAGAAGTTCCCCCCACAAATAGCTTCCTAACAGAGATGGGCTGGTCTGTTGGCAATCTCTGAGTCTGGCCTTTGTCTTCATCTACCTGAACAGTGAACATCCTGTGAAAAAGATTTGAAAGCAAAGAAATACATATTTTACTCTGGTTATTGCTTGTATTGAAATCACCACTTTCCAACCCCACGTATTCCCACAATAGCTATAGCACTGAGCAACCCAAATAATGTAATTAGAGTCTCACTTTAAGTGCATATTAACCACTAGAAGGTTTACAGCTACAGCTAAGCTTCCTTGGTAGTTCTCTGACAGAGCTTGACAAGGCTGTGCTGCAGAGAGACAATGACACCAGTTCCTGGTTAAATAGGAAGAAGCAGTTTGTAGTGTGACAACACTGACCTGGTAAAAGCCCAGACTGCTGTACTGCAATAGAAGTATCATCATCTAGTGCTCAGCAGGATGGGAACTGTATGGGGTCACATTGTATTTGGGCTCCCTATTTCCTGGTTTGTACAAATTATTATCCTCTTGCTGGGAGACAAACACTGCTCTGATTGCAGAATCAATCAGAGACACAGACTGTATATTTTTTAAAAGATCTGGTAGCTTTTTTTGTAGGGGAGACAGAAGAGAGAAGTTCTGATCATTCAGGTGTGGGATACGAGAGGACAGAGGCAGCTCACTGATTCAAATGCTGTAATTCATTCTCATGGGTAGTGCACACGCTAAAAGTTAAAGACAAAGCATTCCTATGGAAGACACTGACTGAAAAGAGGAAGGGTAGAAGCTTCTCAAGCACAGCACAACTGGATTGCCAAGGCACGGAAAGGAAAAAAAGGAGCAAAGAGGTGAAAATATACTTAATTGAACTTACCTAGGAGAGAATCAGGACCAGAAAAAAGATATATATATATGTCTCTGGTAAACTCTGATATGATTGATGAAGTGCAGTTTTTATTTCAAATATGTTACAGTCATGCTAAACATGAGGACCTGACTTTTAAGATATCTTTAACTACAGTTAGTTGAGTATCTGTAAGTAAGTAGTTTGATTTTCCAGAATTACTGAACATCCTTACTACATACCAGAATCAGTTTGTGTTAAATAACTTCACTTTCAACTTCATTGAACCTCAGTATTCTTTTTAACAATTACTACAATTGCTAGCAACTGAATATTGAAAGTGTTTATTGATAAGAGGCTAGTTTTCATATGTAAAATGCTTGGCATTGTTATTTACACAAGTCCTAGACAGAACTGAATAGGGACTTAATCACCTGAATTAGTAATATGCAAATTTTCCAGTTTTCTCATGATTTAGGATGAATTGATCTAGTCTAGAAAGCTGTAGAGTAAGAAAGGGATTGATTTTTTAAAGGGTTGGAGGAAGCAGGTACTAGATGATGTATATTTTGGGACAATATCTAGAATTTCCACCATGCTGAATGTCACATCTTCTGATTTTTTCTTTTTTTTTAAACAAATTAAAACAGCTGTAGTGCTAAGGCTTGGACAATGGGCCCAGGTCAGAGTCGCCTTGTATGGAAATAGCAAAAATTATTGAGATTGTGTCGTTGTATATAAAAAATAATAGACATTGCATCCTTGTACTAATCATTAAAACCACCATTTGTTAAAAATAATCGACTTGATGCTTGGAAAGAGAGAATGTTAAAGAAACCCTGCCAACCACACCCTGGACTCTGGCACAGTCCTGGTCATAGTTGGTCAGGAGATGAACCACATGTTTCTTCATAGTGTAATATGCAAAGTCACGCTGACTTGCTGGGGTTTTTTTAATATATAAGTGTGAACTCTCTTGCAGCAACTTTGGATGCCTCACCTCCGGGTGGATGCACCATATAGGATTTTCCCATTTGCCGGGAAGGGTTCCCCAAATGCTTGGGGCTCCACAATGACTGTGGATTTGGATGATGGTAACGTATGCAAGTGGTCATGTAACTCTCTTAATCACTGTCCTTTCTTTTATGTAGTAATGATTTGATTACCCTGCATATTTTCTATCTATCTGCTGTAGGTACTTTGTTCTGTATTTTTCTTATTTGGTTGTATTATTCAATTATCACCAGTAAAACACATGTACTCTTTTCACTCTGGTGTCCAAGTTTCATTACCATCTTCAGTCAGCAAAACAACAGCATTACACACAATCCACTAATCTACTGAATTTCTGTACAGTATGTACAGATTTGTGTGTCCAATTGTTCACAACAAATCCTACTTGGAACAACAGCTATTCCAGGGCATGAATAATACTGACTGTCTGAGTCCTACACACTACAGTGGTGCTGTTTCTAATCAATTTCTGAATAGTGAAGTGTAATTAGCATTTTTCACAATGTTTGAGAAAAGGCAAAGGAATCTAAGTGAAATTTTGTTTAAAACAGCATGGTCTGAGAATGTCTGCAATGGCTTTCCAGCAATGACTGCCATTTAGCTGGAACTATGTGTCTTCCTTTTTTTACCATATTTAGCAGGGCACTAACAAAACCTCATGCATATACATGAGGGCATGGCACCTCAAAAAGGCTACAGGCTGTTGTACTGTTGCTGTGCATATACCTTGAAAAAGGTCTTTGTCCACATTTCTTGAAAAAGTTATTTACTGCACCACAGCAATATTTCTCATCCACAGATTCAATCAATAAAATATATTTGCCAAGTCCTAGAAGGTTAAAGATGCCAGTTCAGACAAATGCAGGTCTGTGGAGACTGAGAGCCTACAAAAGCATGTAAACCTAGCTCTGCAGAATAAGCAGCACTGTCTAAAACTAACTCCTAAAAACTTGGATAAAGAAAGAATTGCATGAAATTTTTGCATCTGCTAATGACATTGGTACATAGCTTGTTTTGTTTTGTTTTTAAAATTAGCTGTCCTGTGTGGTTTGTAGCACTTTTTGGTATCCATTACCCTTTAGCTCTTTCTATCCGGATGGAGTGTGGTCTGCCATCATGAAACTCTCCAGCCTCTGGTCTGATGGTGATTCTATGGGGATCCCGTATCCCACTGGAGATGTGCACTTCTAGTAGACCTCTGTTCAGGAACACTGTATAGTAGGCCTGCAATGTATATAATTTTTGAGAAGGTAAGTTACAACTGGTAATAAATTATTTCACTTAGTTTTACATTAGTGTGTACATTTTGTTTTCTTACAGAGGTTTTTAATTTGCTCACTATGGTAAAGATAGTGTAGTTTCAGTTCTGCTGCTGCTGTACTCAGACTCTCTTGTATTTTTATAATGAGGAATGGGTAAAATGAGGTCATGTCACAACGCCTCATCAAAAGATTTGACTCTCTGCATACCTATTTGCATCTAAGGATGGAGACTTCTAACCTACAACTCTGATTTTTGCTGTTACAAGACTTGCCTTAAAGGCATCAAGCCCTGAATAGCATTGATCTCAGCGTGAGTTCTGCATTTGGAGGGCTGGCAAATCATGCTAGTAGTTACTCTAGCAACCAATATCACACTGTAGTGGATTTCACTAACCTCCAGTTACTATAGCAATGAGTGCCATACTCACTTCTGTGACCTGAAGAGCTGGGTAGTGATAAAAGATTCCCTATCCTGAAGTTAGTGTCATGTCAGAGAGCCATTACAATATGTTTTCCCTGGAGTGTGTTCCTCCAGGTCACTGAGAAGTCTTTTCCAGAACAGGCAGGAAGGAGAATAATGAAATATCACTTCCCAGAAGTCCTGAACAAAGAAGGCACCAAAACACTCTGTTTATCTCTGATGTAGTTTTTCTGTCTGTGAGATTTTTAATTAATGAAGATTTGACCACACTTTTACCAGTTAGTCACTTGGACTATGTAGGTACTTCCTCTGGACAGACTAAGTCTATTCTTCTTTCTCAGTAATGATTTATACTGCAGATATGTAATTTATGGAAGAGAAGGAGATGTTGGAGCAGTCTTTAAGTGTTATATCCTGCAGCAGTGATCCCAAATGAGGAGCTTGTCTTGCACTACTTGTATAAGTAGTGTATATACTTCTAACCTACAACTCTGATTTTTGCTGTTACAAGACTTGTCTTAAAGGCATCAAGCCCTGAATAGCATAAGTATACTTATGCTTTTTTTTTTGGTTCGTTTGTTCTCAGGGAAAAATAATGATTGAACCTCATTTATGTCTACCTGAACAGCAAAGTGAGATGCTTAATAGTGCGTAAGTAGTCCTCACAGCTAGTGAAGAACAGGATATGGTTGCCTTACTGTAAATCTAAGAGAGCCTCTATCAGATTCTCCATCAGATAAAAGATACCATTAGAAATAATTGTTTTCCAAGCACTAAATTTTAACTCAACTATAAACATCTGACAGTGTCTTGAAACAAACCAAGTGGACAAAGTTCAGCCAGATTTTGCTCGGTTCCTCCTACCTGTCCTGTCTGTCTGCGCTTTCTCCTCTGAGGAGCAGCTTTCCCCCCAGAGTTTCGGCGCCGTCTCCTGGGGGGAACAACTGTGCCACTTGTGCCAAACAAGATGATCCCAGACTCATTCTTGGTGCTGAAGGAGAGGTTGATTTCTGTGCCTATGTCAAAGGAGACAGGCTGCAGTTCCACAAAACCTGGCTTGGGGAAGCTGACTGTGTAAATGTTCTGTAGGAAGAAGAGGAAAGAAAAGTTCATTAAAAATGGATTAAAAGCAAGAGTATTAACATGCAGAAAAATTTCTTAGTGAAATAATAAACTATGTAAATATTACTAGTGTGAAAAGATGGAAAGTAGTAATAAACACTATTTATTTCAGCAATTTACTTCTCAAGGTGTTGTGCAAACACTAATTTATCTGTTTACATCTGGCATCATTAGAGTATTTCTGGTATCCTCTCTTACATGAAAACAAGGTTCCCATCTTATTTTGGTATATCATCTTGTACTAAAAATAACCACTCAAAGGTGGTTTTTATATGGGTGTTTTCCATTGAGTTAATACAGTGAGATTTTGCTTTTAAATCAATACACTAGAAAACAACAGGCAATATTACCATAAAAGACTCTATTAAATATCAAAAATGCCCAGAAAATATTTTCCATTAATCAGTCATTATTGCTTAGTCATTATTGTTTCACTAAGCACCCACTGCTTTCTTGGTGATTCAGGCTCATAAATGAAGCAATCACACATAGCCCAACTCTTTGGACACTGGTCCATTAACACAATTTAAAGAGTAGAGCATGTCCTCACATAGTAAATCAGTGAATACTCTTGAAGATTTTCTGTAAATGCTTCCAATTCCTGTATTTTCCCAGCTGAGGAAGACCAGTCTATAGAAACAGTGACTTCTAAAGTCACTCACAATTTTTTTTCAGTACAGTAGAACTGTTTTCAGATCTAGAAATAATAAACTATGCCAGATAAAATTGCTGATCATAGAATCATAGAATCATAGAATCCTAGGGGTTGGAAGGGACCTCGAAAGATCATCTAGTCCAACCCCCCCTGCCAGAGCAGGGCCCCCTAGAGTACATCACATAGGAAAGTGTCCAGGCGGGTTTTGAATGTCTCCAGTGAAGGAGACTCCACAACCCCCCTGGGCAGCCTGTTCCAGGGCTCTGTCACCCTTACAGTAAAAAAATTTTTTCTGATATTCAACTTGAACCTCCTATGCTCCAATTTACACCCATTACCCCTTGTCCTATCACTGGTCACCACTGAGAAAAGCCTAACTCCATCTCCCTGACACTCACCCCTTACATATTTGAAAACATTGATGAGGTCACCCCTCAGTCTCCTTTTCTCCAAACTAAAGAGACCCAGCTCCCTCAGCCTTTCCTCATAAGGGAGATGCTCCACTCCCTTAATCATCTTAGTAGCTCTGCGCTGGACTCTTTCAAGCGCTTCCCTGTCCTTCTTGAACTGAGGGGCCCAGAACTGGACACAATACTCCAGGTGTGGCCTCACCAATGCAGAATAGAGGGGGAGGAGAACCTCTCTTGACCTACTAACCACACCCTTTCTAATGCACCCCAGGATGCCATTGGCCTTCTTGGCCACAAGGGCACATTGCTGGCTCATGGTCATCTTCTTGTCTATCAGGACCCCCAGGTCTCTTTCACCTACACTGCTCTCCAGCAGGTCAGCCCCCAACCTATACTGGGACATCGTGTTGTTCTTCCCCAAATGCAAAACTCTACACTTCCCCTTGTTGAATTTCATCATGTTTCTCCCTGCCCAACTCTCCAGCCTGTCTAAGTCTCTCTGAATGGCAGCACAGCCTTCTGGTGTGTCAGCCACTCCTCCCAGCTTAGTGTCATCAGCAAACTTGCTGAGGGTACATTCTATACCCTCATCCAAGTCGTTGATGAATATATTGAACAACACCGGTCCCAGTACCGACCCCTGAGGGACTCCACTAGTCACGCCCCTCCAACCAGATTCTGCCCAATGGACTACAACTCTCTGACTCCTTCCTTTCAACCAGTTCCTGATCCACCTCACTACCTGATCACCAAACCCATACTTGATCAACTTATCTACAAGGATGCTGTGAGAGACGGTGTCAAATGCTTTACTGAAATCAAGATAAACCACATCTACCGCTCTTCCATCATCTATCCACCTAGTAATTTCCTCATAGAAGGCTATGAGGTTAGTCAAACATGATTTACCCTTGATAAAACCATGCTGACTGCTCTTGATGACCCCCATGTCCTTGATATGCCTGGAGATAGTGACAAGAACAAGTTGTTCCATCACCTTTCCAGGGATGGAGGTGAGGCTGACCGGTCTATAGTTACCCGGGTCCTCCTTCTTGCCCTTCTTGTAGACTGGAGTGACATTTGCTATCCTCCAGTCCTCAGGCACCTCTCCTGTTACCCATGACTTATTGAAGATGATGGAGAGTGGCCTAGCAATGACCTCCGCCAGCTCCCTCAGCACCCTTGGATGCATTCCATCTGGACCCATCGACTTATGGATGTCCAGATTACTCAGCTGATCCCTAACCCAATCCTCATCTACTATATCAAACTCCTCATTTATCTTGACTACTTCTGGGGTTAAATGAATCTGGGGCTCATGCAGAAACCCTGCAGGAGTAAAGACAGAGGCAAAGAAGGCGTTCAGCACCTCTGCCTTCTTTATATCCTCTGTCACCAGGGCTCCCAGCTCATTCCTTAGTGGGCCAATATTGCCTCTAGTGTTAGTTTTGCTAGCTATGTATTTGAAAAAGCCCTTTCTATTATCCTTAACCCGACTTGCAAGGTTAAGTTCCAAGGAGGCCTTAGCTTTCCTAATTGCCTCCCTACATCCTCTGACAACAGTCCTATATTCCTCCCAAGTGACCAGCCCCCCCTTCCATGATCTGTAGATTTTCCTTTTCCACTTAAGTTTTCCCAGCAGTTCCTTTTTTAACCATGCTGGTCTCCTAGCTCCCTTACTAGATTTCCTAACCATAGGGATGCTCTGATCCTGTGCTTGCAAATAGTGGTTCTTGAATATTGACCAGCTATCTTGAGCCCCTTTATCTTCTAACACCTTGTCCCATTTCTCTTAACAGTTGATTGAGGAGGCCAAAGTTTGCCCTGTGGAAGTCCAGGGTTCTGGTCCTACTGGGTATTCTGTTCCTTCCACACAGGATCCTGAACTCTACCATCTCATGATCACTGCAGCCAAGGCTGCCATTGACCACCACTGCTTCAACAAGGCCCTCCTTGTTGGTTAGTACAAGATCCAGCAGCGCTCCTCTTCTAGTCAGCTTGTCCACCATTTGCATTAAGAAGTTATCATCAATGCACTGGAGGAACCTCCTAGACTGTGAAAAGCTGGCTGTGTGAGTCAACCAGCAGATATCGGGGTAGTTAAAATCTCCCATGAGGACTAGGGACTGAAGTTGCGAGGCTGCTTTCAGCTGCCTGTAGAAGGCCTCATCAACCTCCTCGCCTTGATCAGGAGGTCTGTAGTAGACCCCCACAACTGTATCGCCCACACCAGCCTGCCCCTTAATTCTTACCCACAGACTTTCAACTTGCCCCTCATCAGCCCCTGCACAAAACTCAACACATTCTAGTTGCTCTCTCACATAAAGAGCAACTCCACCACCTCTCTTCCCCGCCCTATCTTTCCGAAAAAGCACATAACCATCCATGGCCACATTCCAGTCATGTGACCTATCCCACCATGTCTCTGTTATTGCTACCAGATCATAACCCTTAGCCCGTACACTGACCTCTAACTCTTCTTGCTTATTCCCCATGCTGCGTGCATTAGTATACAGACATTTCAGGAAACAAACAGAGCACACTGGTGGGGCTAAATCCTCCCTAGACCACCTGCCTTCGGGCCCCGGTTCGTTCTTCTTGTGTTTGTCCCTAACAGACCCAGTTTTCTCCCCTTCCCCCTTCACATCTAGTTTAAAGCTCTCTCAATGAGCCCTGCTAATTCCTTTCCTGAACCTGAGGGCACTTAAATAACTGAGCAAATACCTAGCATTTATATTTTATATTTTAGTTATGTTGTTCTTAATTACCCTATATATCCTATTTTGTACAATTAGAATATTTAATTTCATTCCCTCCCAAAATGGTAAATTTAATTAGATTTCATACTCTGAAACCTCAAGAATTACAAAATAACACAAAAAACAAAGTACTTCCTCAGTTTCATAGCAACAAAAGAAAATGAGCACAATTATGCTTTCCTATTCAGAAAAACATCTATAACAAATGAAACAAAAAAGAACTACTGGTAAAAAAATTTTGCCAAATCTAACCTTGTAAGCTTATATTTTAGAAATCTGAGTGTTTACAGCTTAGCTTTATCACAAACCTGAAAATTTAAAATTGGCCATCTCATGACAGATCCATTTAGTATAATAAACTGCATGTCCTACTGATGTGTTCCTTTTGCTCTGATGAAGGCCAGAGGTACAAGTGAAAAACACAGTAAAAGAGAGTACTCATCTTTATTTTGGCTTGGCCAAGTTCCAGACACCATTCAAAGGCAATTTTCAGTGTTTTGTAAAAATGTGTTCAGAAAGCATCAGGTTAACAACAACTACTGGGATTTGCTGTAGTGGTATCTGATATGGAACTCTAGATCCTATATCTGCTTGAAAAAACATCTTAAGTAGCATACATTTCCATGGAAGAAACAAACTATTTGTGTGTAGACACATTACTGGAAATATATTTTTTATGTTTGAAGACTTCTTTTTCCATATAAAATTGCTATATTCTCTCCCAAACTTAGGGTGGGTCAGATTCCTTGAATTTTATATCCATTGAAAACCTCTTGATTAGAAGTGGGAAAATTTGAAAATATACAGTATGGAGCTGCATTTGAAGATAAAATAACAAAAGCAATTCTTTACATTCTTAGTCATCAGTAAGAAATGTACTTTCTGGCTCAGTGGCAGCTTGTGACCATAAACGTTCTACAGTTCCTATCCTGAAGGTGACACTGCTTCAGTTGTCCCCGGGTATAATGTGACTGGCAAAGTATCTTAAGTTTTCTGTAGTGAATGATTTTATAATAGCAGGTAAAAAAACCCACATAAATAAAATCTTTGAATTTAATGTGCATTAAAAATTTTTAAGGTTTTTGCAATATTGTCAGTGCCTAATTCTGTCCTCATTCCCATTTAAGTCAGCTAAACAAAACTAAATCACTGGTAAGCATTTCAGAAAATCTCATCCTTTAGGGATTAAAAACCCCACAACTGTTAAGGGACACTGTGCAAGAAGTAGGGATCTGGAAAACTGATTTACTTGCTGATTAAACTAATTCATCTTTCTTTTCCTTAAACCTAACCATCCTGATTCTCATGTTAAACCCCTATATGTGTCTGAATATACACGTAATGTGTTAGATCATAAAAACGAAAACCAGCTTACACCCATTGAGACTGAAATACAGGAAACTCAGACTAACCTCTAGTGTGCATCCTTTGGTTAGACCAACAAAATCAGGACTACTCAATATATTATAAGGCGTCCTTGAAATTTCAATCTCTTTGAGGCAACCTGTATATTTCTTCAAGTTCACTTCAGGCCTAAAAAAAAAAATTTTAGAACTGCAATTATTTTCAAACATGGAGTTTAGGGAGAACACAGTCAGCCAGCCACACACACATGCACTTTCAGATGCCCAAATGGTTGTGGGGTTGTGTTTGGTTTTGTATATTTTGTTTGTTTTTAAATACACACATACATCTTGCCCTTTTTCACATATCAGCATGTATTGCACTCTGCCTTGCACCACTCAAAGGTGTTGCAGGAGATTCATCTGATCTCCAGTCGAACATTGTCCTCTTTTCCATTTTTTTCTTTTTCTTCGTGAAGGAGTGTTTAAATGCAGTGAGTTATCAAATAAGTAAGCAGTTGTTCCTTAGGCAAAGCAGCAAGATGCAAGCTAGGAAATCATAAGAATAAGCAGAAACCTTCTAATGAAAGATGAACTTTAGCAGCAGAAAAAACTTTAGATAAAATCTTTGCCAAAGACTCAAAATAAAAACAAATATATTAATAAATGTTTTATGAATTCTTTATGTCCAGCTGGACTGACATTTGTTTTCCATGTTTTATATCCCCAGTATGCTTGATACCAAAACTGCTGCATGTTTTTTTGTGATACAGCAATACACTTGACTTGCTCAGGCAAACCCAACGCTTGGTTTTTTTTGTAGAACCTAACTATCCATCAGAGACAGGAATATATTATAATAGAATCACAAAATTCCATGGCTTAGGTCATCAGCTAGTTGTCAGAAGAAGTGAAAAGTAACACCAAATCTAACATGCTTGAATGCAAAAAGTATGATTTTCCAGGCCTGGGAACATGAGTATGAGACCAAAAAGGGTGGCAATATCTGAATCAGGCTTGCAAGATGAAAAGCCTTCACTTAAGAAAAAAACTTGACATTTATGCCATGGAGAGTAAATCCAAAAAGGAAAAAAGCCACTAGTTAAAATTTGCTCACACTGAGTATTTAATAGAATATCTAAATAATATGAACAGCTCAAAGAAAGACAAATGAGTTTGGAAAACAAATAAGGCATCAAAATTGTGAGGAGAAAAACCCCCAAAACTAACACTTTGGCTCTCTGGAAGAAAACAAAATATTTCAAAGAATAGTAATTACAAAATAAAACCACAGCTACATGTTTTGATGGTGAAAGTGACATGCGTTCTAGCGAGCAGGGTGTATGTATTTTCTGGCAAATTGACATCCCTGAAAGTAAGCATCTAGTTTACTAATATAATCCATATTCTGTTTCTTTTACAGTCATGAAATCATGGTCACCATTATTTTATTACCTAGCTCTTCCCCAGATCCTTTGTAGACTCATCTTCCCAGCAGCAGCATAGTTTCACCATGTCATTCTCAGCAGTGCCCATAGTCTCCTGTCTTTGCCACCCAGAAATCATCCATGTTCCTACTCCCTTCCTGCCCTCGTACTGTCCCATTAGAAGCAGCTGCTGTTATCTTACAATTCCCAACCTGTATGAACATTAAATCCTTGTAACATCAAACACTTGCATGATGTTTCCTTAAGATTTTCTTTTTCCTCTGTTACATTCCAAAACGGAAAACAAGGTCCAGGTTCATTCATGCATAAATTCTAGGCACGTTTGGTTTTTTTGCCAAGCTGGGATCAGTTTCAAGGAAATCATCTTACTCAGGATTTCAGGGGTGGGGGAAGGATGGTGCAGGGCTGGGGATGACAAATGGAAATTTCATTTTTTGAATTTAAGATAGGAATTAAACTGCAATTACAGCAAAGTACAAATAATGTCTGAACATATCAAAGCAAAATTAATTGTTGCAAACTGGAAACAGCCAGAAACCAGTGACCTCCCCATTGTTCTTAAACTGAGACATGACATATTTCACAAAAAAATCTGTCCCTTGCATTCGTACACTCCTCAGTAACTCCCTCACTGCCTTGGAGTGTCGGGCTCCCTGCCTGACCCACGGCTACCTGGAGGTCAGAACCAAACGTGGTGACCCAGACTGCTACAGATCTGCCTCTGAGGCATTCCCCTGTCATAAACAAACAGCTGAAGTAAGCAGCTGTGTGAAGAAAATAAAAGGTGTTTGTGTAGGTGTGTGCACAGCAGGCAACGTGACAGTGTTAAGCACTTGGGAGCAGCTTTGCTTGTTGCAGCAGGAGCAGCAATTAACAGCCTTAGCGTAACAGCTGGTGGAAATGCTGCCCACACGCTGCCTCTGCTTTCAACATGTACTTACTAGACACATGCAAGTCATGCAAGTATTCTGATTATTTTTACCTTGCTTTCGTACTAGGGTGAGGGAGAAAGAAAGAAAAAAAAATTAATTGTAGTACGTGATACTTATTCGCAAGGTTCAACATATTTCACGTTGAAGCAGATATACATAATTTACAAACGACACATAATGGTTTCTGTAAACACTATCAGGTAATAATAAGTAACAGTTACCTCACAAACAGCTATCTTAGAACTTAATAGATCAGAGAGCTGTTATAATTTGGTGCTATACTTGGTTGTGAGTAAAAGCAAACCATGTAAATGAGTTTGACAGAACTGACATGACTTGAAAATTACAAAGTCATAGGTACCAAAGCATCTATTGTTTGCAGCAGCTCAGCTTTGCCCTAATCCCCCTTTCACTATTTTTGATTCTAATTTACCATAACATTAACCTTGCCCCGGTGACTGATGAATCATAGCTGTAGGCAAAATACTTACCACAGGCCCAAACAGCTGTGGTACCCTGCTTTCCTAAGCAACTTCAAAGGCTTTGCTGGAAGATCATTGCTCTAGACATTTTGTTATGCACTGGTATGATTTCACGATTACATAACAGTGTTATATTTCATGAGTAAAATAGATCTTAAAACTTTTTAGTGTTGGGTGATTTGACATCAGAAGTCAGTTATTAACCTAATAAATTAACAAATTCTTTTAGTTGCAGAACAGCCTGTGAACTGATCCCAACAGCTCCTTGTGCATAAGACCACATCAAGGCTGTCACTATGCCACATATCATCAATTTATGGGCTTGTTTCTGTGTTGCTCATCTGTTCATTGTTGCACAAAATTCTCTTCCTGTCACTGCAAAACAGCTGAATATTCATTTCAACCTTAAATATGTTTTTTTGTCTGTTTAGAAACGTGTCATACAGTCACTAAAGTAAATATTTTTTATAACACTTCTTTTGTTTATTAGTGCTTACCTTAAAGTACGTTAATAATGTTATGCAGTATTTTAAAAACAAGTATTGGGAATTTTGTTAGTATAAGAAATTCAGTATCAGGCTTCTGAAGGGAAAAGTTTTCCATATTTCATTCCACTTATAGGAAATATATCAAAAGCATTCAATCATATACTTTAATTTCTAAATAAAGGAAGAACTTAATCTAAGGAGTCCAGGAAACCTATGACAACAAATAGTAAACTAAACAAAGTATTTTTATAGCTATTTAACAGTAATCCCATTGGGAGTGGTTTGTAGTTCAATTTTTCTACTCATGCACAAGGAATACACTTGTCCTTAATTTTGTGGAGGTATGGAGCCAGCTCTGTAAGTCTGAAGTCACAAATTTAGTTCAACAAATAAAAAAATACTTAAAATTCAGCTACGTCATGGGTCTTACACAGCATCAGAGACCTGTACTTCACCATGGCTGCTGTTTCTTTTGTATTTGTGTAGTATGAGCTGTGTGAAATACATTGAAATACACGGCATATGAAAATAAAGGCTTGGTCTGTTGTGGCAATATAGGGTGCACCAGGAACTAGGCATTCACTTACTGCATGTAAACTTGAGAAGTAAACACAGCAAATAGGATTACACTGCATTTACATCCCCTCACAAAAGTTAAATAAATTGGTTGAGTCACATTACCTTAGATTTCTCAGTGTTGGCAGTCCCCCAAAATATATTTTCTCATGCGCTTTTAGGTTGAGCCCAAAGTGGCTGCCAGTTGAAGTTGTTGTTACAGTCTCTTCTTCGTTGGTGTCTATATCTACAATTGATACGTTGGCTGGAAGAGATTTGAGATGAGTTTCAAAATACCAGACACAAAGATGATGTCTCGATGTAAGAAACCAGAGGTAAGAAACCAAATATATGAAGGGTTAACAGGTGAGGGAAGAGGCGGGGAGGGTTGTATTGTGCAGTTAAGGCACTGGATGTCCAAACTGTCATGGCAGGAGAAGGGACCTGGACTTTTCTCTGTTTCCATAACAACCTGAAAAGCTGTAGCAAGTCTGTATGGTTTATGTTTATAGGTTCTCTAAACCAGTTTCAATTTGGTATGTTCTTTGTGCCAATATAATTCATAGCTTACACTTTGGGGCAAATTCAAGATAGAAAAGATCATTTTAAACCTAATCTGTGGATTCAGTCCAAAGGCTGCCAATTGAGCAGGATTTTTTAGTGTAAAAGTTTGTTGGGCATTGTCATCATGTGCCTTAGATATTGGTGATCAGTAACTCAACCATTTTCAACCTGAAACAGTCAGTTGCTATCATGTCTGGTCTCAATCTGTAGTCAGTGATGTGCTTTATAGAACCATCTTATTTAAAATCTTGTTCCATGTGTATTTTTAATGTATGGATTCATATAGAATATGACATTCAATGAGAGAGACATGACAGGCTGAGAAGTGCTAAGCAGCTTCCAAGAAAGAATGGGATATTATACCATAGGAATACAAACAAAGAGTTTTCCTTTTTTTTTCTTTTCTTCTTTTTTTTTTTTTTTTTTTTTTTCCCCATAGATGAGTCTCTTGTAGCAGTAGATGGTTAAATAAATATTTTAAAGGAGAGAAGGCATGTGCAAAAGCCAAAAAACAAACTGTGGTTTTCAGGAGGAAGAGAAGTGAATGTGGGATAGACTTTCCTGCTGTACCTCACTGTAAATAGACTAACTTTCCTTCCATTTATATACTTTATCTTCTTTTAAGTACATGATACATTTGAATGATATGAATAAACAACAATTATGTCTCATTGCATTTTATTTTAATACCTTCTGAGTTAAATATGAACAAAGGTAACTGGCTAACAACCAGGTATTCCTCTTCTAAAGGTGCATCATATCTACAAGTGAGAGTCCCCAGTTATTTTGGTCAGTGCCCCAGTTCCCAAATCTACCTCAGCAAAAGAACATGAGAGTGGGCCTGTGTATGAGATGCAGAAGTATTTCAGAATGTAACTTATGCAACCTTAAAGCAGAATTATGCCTGAAAATTAAACTACCTGTTCATAAAGGATCTGTTTTATAGTGCAATCACTCGCATCCAACTCAACATACCTGTAATCTAAGCAAAAGAATTAGCTTAATCAGTAGAAATTTATAATTCCAGCAATTTTGCACATCATCTTCCCCATGATTAGATGGTTATCTGTACTGCAGAGGTAACTGGGAATGTCATGTTAATGCCACAGGAACTCACCTTGTTTTTGAATTCTTGACAGGGTGAAAGCTTTCCATTTGCCATCATTATGATTTTGGTTGCTGATAACAGAAGCTGTACCTGAACCCAGATCGTAGCTGACTTTAATACGCCCACCGCTGAGTTCTACACTCATGAAATCTTTCTGTTAATGAAAGGGATTAGATACACAAATTATGATTCTTGCTCATTTTGGTAAGAGGCATATGTCATTAAGTAAACATTTTCTTTTCCTGAGTGACAACCAACAACTTTTTCAAGCCTTTATAAAAATCTGCTCAGGTGTTTACTGCCCAGGACTGTAGTATATGAATGGCTGCTGCCAGCAAACTCTTTTTTTCCTTTTTTTTCTCCTTTGTATTGCTAAATCAGTTGGAATTTTGTTAACAACTCTGCTTGTGTTTTGCCGAGATGTCTATACTTTTACTTTCTTCAACTGAAGACAGAAACACACATTATAATTACCTGAAATTAATACTCAGATATGAATAGAAGTCTATACTATATTGTCTACATATCTCAGATAGATTTAAGTTTGCAAAGTAGAAAAAATAGCAAAGATGGCAAAATGGGCTTTTTTTACCAGGGCTTCCAAAAAGTAGTTTTTACAAATGGAGCAACAGAAAGCTATGACTTAGAAGAAAATTCATTGAAAGGGTGATATGGAATTATATCATAGAATGGCGAGGGCTGTGAGGTACTGAACAGTCTTCCCAGGGAAATGGTGGAGTCACCAAACCTGAAGGTGTTAGGGACGTGGTTTAGTCTTTTTCTGCAGAAAAAGAGCTGGTAGGATACAAGGTGAATAACAAGTAGCCAGGAAACAGGGTAACATGAAAGGCATTAAGCAAGTAATGGTGGAACTAAGATCCAGAACTTGAAAGTACTAGAGAAATTTTAAGTTTAATGATAATTTTTTTCATGACCGGTTCCACCTGTGCTCATATGTAAGGGAAATAAAAAGAGTATGTGCTGAATACCGAAGCAAAACTGCAATAATGTTATGTATAGGAACATAAATTTATGTTAAGAAGAGTAAAATTTAACAAACTCTATATTCTAGATGCCTATGCATGTGTATCTATGTAACACTAGAAAAAGCATCCTCAATGTTTCTATCAGGGGGACAATATCTTAAGAGACAAATTGTGTCAGGGACCAATTGCCTTCTAGTTAGCAGTGCTTTTCAGAAGTTAAGTAAATTATTGTCTAGAAAACTATATAAATTATTAATAAATATAAAAAATAATCTAAAATCATTACACTAATTACACTTGAAATATTCAATTATGAAAATTAATTAGAAAAACTATGTAAGTAAATTATCATAGTAAAATGTTATCTTCTAGTGTAATCAGTCAGGAGCAGCACCCTTCTCCTTGATAATTTCAGCATTTTTGATAATTTTTCCCCAAATTACAGGGGGAATTTTGCAAAATATTGAGTGCTCAGTAATTCTTCAAGATGTCCGAAAGAACTACTGGACATAAACTCTGTCTCACACGAAAAGGCTAAGAAAAAGACTGTTCCCATCCAGGCATGCAAATCAACCTGGATCAGAGATGCTGAAGATAAGTTATTCTTGATTCATGTGAAGATCTTGCCAGATAGCTTTATAAATATCTTGTCCCTGTTATCCACACACATTTGATAGTGTTTGTGAATAAAAACCTTGAACAGCTTTATAATTAGTACAATTACAGCTTCATTTTAGCTGTAAAATGCACCATTTGTTGACCTTGTGCAAACATCATCACCATCACATCCTTTTGTTGCACCATTCAGTTCACCTTTAACGCCACTCACATTAAACATGAAGTTTTTCTTCATATCAGTAGGACTTCTATCTAAGGCTTGTCTCTTTCCATATTCTCCCTGCACACACTGCAATATTTTAAACTATGAATGTGCACCCACAACTGTCAATGTTTGCACGGGTAAACATTTGAGGTAAGGGAAAATGTAGTAATCATTTCGGAAAAGGTGGAATTCCCTTCTAACATGACTAACATGATGCTCCCCAGTCAGTAAACACTAGGTGGTTAACCCCTCTATAACACTGTCTTCATTTGGGCAGCAGTGAAGCATCACACCAGGCAACATCACACCAGGACGGCACTGCTTTCAATTATAATTTGCTTTCATATGATGAGTTCAGCCACTGTAAAGACAGCAAGAAACCTGTATAGAACACGGAATTAGCTGGTTTTTCTTACCAAGTCATCAGTGGCAAGGTACATGAGCAGGGCATTTGATGAGAAGGTCCTGAATTTGAACATGACTGTGGAAATATTTGGATTCCAGCGGATCGGGCGGCTCACCATGGCATAGCTCTCCCCATCAAACTGGACCGTCCCCTCACCATCTGCCACCTGTGGGCTGAAAAGAGGCAATTCCTTTGTCATGTGAGGCTCAAAAGATCCGAAGTGGGAGGAAAGGAGAGCAAGGGCACAGGTCTTCAGAGTCTTCCTGAACTTGGTTTGATTTTATATTGAATGCCTGCTCTGAAAAGCAAAGCTATAGGGTCAGCTCGCCAACTTGTCCAATGTATAAGCACTTCTGGGAAGAAGATGGAATCAGAACCTGTTGTGTATTCTCATGGTCTGCAATGACTCACTTTGAAATCCTCATTGTAAAATAGCATGATGCATTCTTTCATCTTGTAATAAATTATAGTTTTATTGTTGTTAGTGATTTTACAACTTCTGGAGGATCCCAGAATGAAAACCCTGGAAAGTGATTCTCTCTGTTTACCCACTAATTACAAACACCACAAGAGCACAAGCATCAGTCCTTCCACAGTTCTTGGCATTCCTGTCATTACAGAACAGAAAAGATCAAGCTTTGAGATTGCTTGATAAACTCTTGTCCATTTTTTTTTTTCACACAGATCAGATAGCTACAAGATGGCAATCTTTTGGTCTAATTGCAAACAAATAAATTTGAACAAGGAACATACATGTGAAACACTGGCTAGGAACCCATTTGCACACAAACAAGGATCTTCAATGTAGTCCTTTTACCCTCTGTTACTACTTTCAGCAGTTAAGTTTTTGCAAATAGATTTTGCAGGGGAACAGGACTCTTCCTGGTATTAGAAAAATGGGTTAAGTCCCTTTTTTTTGGCTTTTAACAGAATTCTACAAATCTTAAATCTAGTACTTTTTCAGCCTCCCTGTCACCCTCCCACACTCCAAGAAAGAAGATCTACACTATTTCTAATGAATGACAAAATTAAATTTAGGCTGAGATACACATAAAGGTTTAGGCATTTTGTCCTGGTTTGAGCCAGGATAGAACCAGTTTTCTTTCTAGTAATTTTACTTTTCAGTAAAGTCTCTTGTAATTAGCTGCACTTCCTAAAAATAACAACATGTTTTTCAGTCTCTGATAACACTTGATGTTTATAGTTACTGCTAGAGAATGGTATGCAGAGCCAAGGCCACAGCTTGATTCTGAAAAACATCTTATGGTCCAGAAACAAAAGGGAGCAAAGCAGTTGCCTGTGGGAGGAACAGGCTAGATAGGTGACCAAAATTGTCCAAATGGAGAATTCCATCCCATACTCATCACACTTGGTATAAATTTGAGGGATTATGAGGATCACGCCTCCTTGTGCGTGGCCAGTGTCCTGAGAGGACTTTGTCCATTTGTCTGCCTTTGATCATGATCCATGAGTCCCTGAATCTGTGTGTTCCTGCATCCAGCCCCCATTTGCTGCTGACTCCAGAAGCCCAGTCTGGGACTTTCCCAGGGCTGCCTTGCAGCCTCGGTGGTGATGTGAGTATTATTTGGGGGGGAACATGATAGCAGTTTTGTATGCATTTCATTATTTTCCTTTTCATCACTATTGTTTCATTAAAGCTGCATAGTTTAGTTTCCAACCCACAATTCTTTCTCCTCCCACTATAGCCAAAGGGAGAGGGGTTAATAGAGAGCATCTGTCATTCGTTTCATAGTCAGGAACCATGACACATTTCCACTAGGAGTTGCTTGGAACTGAAATGCATATATCCGTCATCATGCTCCTTAAATTTGCACCTAAGTGTCAAGGGCTTATAGTTGTAGTCAAGGAACAGCTCTGGTATTTCCAAAATTGTTTCTCTTCACAACTGAACTTGCACCATTTTCAAAGGGTTAAGCCTTAGCAGATTGTTCAAGCTAGCAGCTTAGTTTGGAAACCAGACTGCTCTTAACTTCCCTGACTGGGTTTACAACTATTTTACCTAAAGCAGGGTAAGCACTATACTATATACTGACGTTGCTGAATTCCCTAAAAAATCCAGGACCACCTAAGAGGACAATGCTGCTTTCATCTAGTGGGGCACTGTGAAAGTCATAAACCATAAAGAAAGTTGTGAGAGGCCTGGAGTCTTCTTTACATTATCATTCCCAGAGGTGATGCCTCTGCTGAAGTTGAGGTATGGCACAGGAAAGTGCTTGAGATTATTTTAGTGGGAAAGAGGAAAGAAGATGGGTCATGGCTCTCTAAGGACAGGGGTTCATCTTGAAAGGTTGTAACTTATGTTCCTGAAGAGAGTTCTGACCCTGTATATGAGAAACCTGTAAATCCATTTTCTTTATATCTGGAACTGCAAGTCTCTTTCAGGGAAACGATTTCCCATTCTCTTTTGAGGACAGAAAACCTCTTTCTCTTGCATGTGTCTCTGCTCACTACACTGGTGGCTGTGAAAGCCACCTTGAGACTGCTCCATGCTGCATGAGAGCTGAGGGCATCCACACTACTGACATCAATGAGCCATGCTTCGTGTCACTGTGAATCTCAGCCTCTCTCATGTTTTGATTCATTCTGGCTACTGGTTAGCAAGGGTCTTTCCATCATAGCACTGTTACACAATTTTAATTCTGTTAAGGCAACAACCACCTCTACAACCCAGACTGGGTACATCTCCTGTGTAATTGCAACCTAGCTTCATATCTCTTAATATTGTACACAGACCACATCTGTCTACTGAAACTCCATAGTTGCTGTGGAAATTCCTGCTCCTTATCACAGAACACTGTGTCACCACAGACAGATTCATAAAAGGGCACAAGAAGCAGTCAGTGCTTTACATACCTAACGGCACATCCTTTGCAGTCACCTTCGATATCCCTGAAATTCCACAGTCCTATGGGCTTGCTGTCTAGAAAGGTCTCTCCCATGCAGCCAGTGAAGGTGGTGACTCTTACAGCATCTGATTTCTGCAACAGAAAAAGCAAAATCCACTAGAATTCAATCTGAAGCAATCTACTGTTTCTGAAAGCATAACTGGTATGAAAATCACAAATACCAGGAAATGCGTCTTATTACCTTTAATATCAAGAACAATATTTAATCTGACAAGCTCTCTTACAGAACAATTTATCAGCCAAAAAGTGAGCTCAACATCATACCAGTCAGCATAGGAAAGCCCATTTATATGTGAGACTCTAGGGATGATCTGAGCTGAACAATTCCTAAAGAATAAAGAGCTGTCCCAGCTTCAACACCACCATCAGCTTTCCTGGCTATTCAGAGAGCTGCCCTCTCCCACTTGGTTGAGGTCTACCTCAATTTTTGTTTAAGACGTCAGAAAAAGGACTGCAAGTAATCTCTCTCACAAGATAATAAATATAATGTTACTACTGCACTTAATGCTCAAAAGCCTGGAAAATGAGATCGTCCAGGCTGAAAGACCAACTGTGAACTCAACTTGCTACACCTGTAAAGTTCATGTGGAGTTCTGGATGCAGAAAAAAGTGCAGATGGCAAACAAATTAGGACTCATATCCCATCAAAACTCATTAAGCCAGGGTAATGGGGTAACGCTCATTAGATCATAATATGGTACTGTGATCAAGGCAGTAATATTTGATGGTACACAGAGTACTCAGCTCAAAATTATCCTTCTAAAAATACCAAGTTTCATTTAAATTTTACTTCATCAATATGAGCTGATTGAAAATCTATATACTTAGCTTTTTGAGACAGACAAACACCTGCTGTTTTCCATACAGCAATTATGAATATTAAGACCTTGCAAGAGAGTATGGAGAAGTGCAACTTGAAAACATTCAAAGAAAAGTATGACTCAAAAGACTTAATGTGCTGGTGATATTTCCCAGGGTAATTGGGAAGGTTTTAATTAGCAACAAGTATGAACTTAATGTCACTTGTGAGAAATTCATGACATGAAATAGCAGTCTTCCACTTAAGTCAGATGAAAGATGTTTTTAAAAAATGAAAATGAGCCTTCTTTTTAAATACATGGCAAAGATGCACGAAAAGAGAGATGGGGACAAAATCCCAGGAAAAATCTAAAGCGTTCCAAAAGCCAGTAATATGACAAATCAGATTTCTGAGACAGATTTTATTTATACCCTTGCCTATATAAAACAAAATGCACAGCAGTTATTTTCAATCTTAACGTTCAACAAGAAACATCAAATTTCATTGCATCTGCACCTTTAGAACAAGAAAATGTTCATGATTTTTTGAGGACACAGTCTGGATAAAGCAGAGACCATAGATCTGAGTTGTACTAATATGTATTGACTTGTAACTTCCTGGCCCAAAATATTATGAATTTTTTTCCTGTTCCATTGAATACTTGTCTAAATCAGATATATGTCAGTTAAATTAGCTGGCTGTCATGCAAGTCTGCTCAGAATTGTTTGGTTTGGTTTTTGTTGTTGTTTTTTTTTTTTTTGTTTGTTTTGTTGTGCAGAACCCATCTTAGATCAAGATCTAAAACGAAGTTACCTGACAGTGCTCCAAAACTCATGCACATCTTTGAAGTTACAGCTGGACTTCAAGACATGGATTTCAAGCGTCTGGAATCTACATTCTCTATTCTCACATAGACAGCCAGTTAATACAGTAGTACCAGACAATACAATACCTTTATTTTTTCTGTTAAACCACCAACAAACAGCACGGCATTAGCATCTACATCCAGAATGGTATATCCAGGTGGAGAGACAGATCTGAATGTGGCTGGCACAATGCTGGCTTTAGGACCATCCAGAGCTCGCACAGATATTGTGCCATTTTTCCCAGTCCTAGAGATTTTAATAAAACATTTTAAGCATACAGAGTGGATAGTAAAAACAAACACCAGAAAAGTCTATTTTAGATGGTATCTTCTAATACAGGCATGCATTACTGATTGTGTTCCACTTTGATCCAAATGTACAGACACTTATGCCTTCATGAATTGACATGATCAAAGAACCATTTTTTTTTCTCACCTGAATCTCCTTTTTGAACAAAATTTGCTATACAGACAAAGTGCAACTTCCCTTGACTAAAATGAGGAAGTTGCATTTTTTAAATTACTGTGATGAAATTAGTGTTAAGTAATTGTTTCTTAATGTAACAAGTGACGCAGGCAAGGTTCCAAATGATCTTTCTGAATTTAATAAGGTTTATTAGATTATATTTAAACTGAAATGAATGATCATGTGATAACGTGCTTCAATTTCCTTCACTGTGGTGCACAAGAGTTTGTACTTTCTGGCTGCTTATCAAACAAGCACAAACTCTTCTATGTTTAAAGTTGTTACCTTGTTGTCCTCTATGAATTGTATGAAATAATGATGGTAATAATAACAGCTACAGAATTTTCCATTTGTTAATAGATTTGCAGCAGTTTGGTTTCTACTCCCTAGATTATATTGCAGTAACTGGCATGGAAAGAGCTTGCTGACTTATATTTACAACAGAAGGGACAGAAATGGAAGAAAGATGATTCCTTCTCATTTTCAAAGGAAATTTGAATAATTTTTAATCCTTTGCAATAATTTGCTTATACTGTAGCTTACAGGAATATGGATAGTATCTTTCCATAGAAAGCCTACTACTTGGAACTTTTCCTACTTACATATTCAATATTTAATGTAGAAATACACCACTTAAAGTAAAATTTAATTTCTTTTGCATAAGTTTATAAAAAATGTATACCTATCTTGAGTGACAACTCACTTTTAACGATCACTTGTGGCATTTCATTGGCTACCTGATTAGACTAAAAGCATCGTAGTGCCTGTTTTCAAGCTGGACAAAACCGAGATTTTTCTCAGAAAAAGATTTTATACCTATTTGTGAAGAAGGTTTCTTGGGAAAGGAAGGAACTAGGTTAAATAGAGGTGATCAGATTTGCCAAAAATTTTTTACATGTAGCTTTTCAGGATGAAAAGTTACGTAAAAATCCTGTCAAGATGCTGTCAAGTCACAACCAGAAAATCAAATAAAACCAACAAAAGAAACCTTTGATTTTCTGAAATCATGAACTTTGCTGCATTCAAGGATGCAAAATTGCCTTTTGTGCTATTAGAATTTTATGTCTAAAAACACTTTTCAGAATTCCATTTGGCTCAGAATCTATTATCTCCTAACCAGAATGAGCTGACAGCTGACATAGACTAGAACTGGAAAAAAAAAATCACTTAAATTTAAAAAAAAATAATAAAAAAATAATGAGTTGAGACATTTTAGTTTTGAGAAATTCCTCCCAAACTGTAAAGCACGGTTGCAAAGCAATTTTGAGAGTTTCCAACCAATAGGGAATAGCTTTATCGATCTATTCCATCTTGCCTGCTTTGTAGTCAGGGATCTCTAGGTTTTCATATAAAATATACATATTTGCAAAATTACACTGGAGGTCTTTGATTACCCACCCATACACCTTGATCTGGCAGTTCTGAAGCCCTTTCAAGGATACAGGTTCTCCATGCATTAATTGTTGGAAGACCAGAAGTAGCTAAAGAGGTTTTTTTTGAACTGTGTAAATTTGATGCTCTCTGAAAAAAAGTCATTGGCACCTTCAACACATATTGTGCTGAAATCAAGATTCCAGTTTGAAATCATCTAAGTACAATAATGCAGAAGTCACTGAGTAGACTGACACTTTTTAAGGTGTCTAATATGTCACATGGGTGTCTTTCATCTTCACACAGACTGAAATGCTAACAAAGGAGTCTCTTCCATAAATAATTCTCTCTTATTTGGGGAGGACAATTGAGCAAAAAATACACTGCTATCCTGTGCATGACAAGTCATCAGGTTAAGAGATATTTTTGTAGTGGTAGCCAGTTCTGTAAAAGTGGTAGATTACAGAAGATGTACCAGCACTGTGTGGTTGATCATTGGACAAAATTACATAATGCCAGGGTCTGCTCTTTAGGAGATGCATGATGTAAAGAGATGGCATTTGCAAGTCATCAACATCAGATCACAAAATGCCGTGTAGAAACCTCTCCTCCTTGACCCCTTGAGAGCACAGAAAGCCTTCAATGGAAAGTTCAGCTTCCATTTGCCACAGCAGTCGGAGACTGAATTCTTGCTGAGCTGGGCTGGAGGTGTCTGCAGTGAATTTGTGATTCATCACCCTTTGTCCTCAGAGGAAGGGCGCTGCTTAAACTCTGTCATTAGCAATTAAAAAAAATGGTAATACTTCAATCACACTTGATTAAAATCAAAACTAATCAGGTTCTGCTCCTAACTGAGGCCTGCTGAAATCAAGTGATGCTATTTCACTGATTTAGGGAGATCTTATCCATTTGACTTGTTTCACAAAATAGACATTGTTTTCTTGTTGCACACCTGCTTTAAATAATTTTGTCTGTTATGACAGATTTTTGTTTGTTAATTGATATTTTTGATTGCTGTTCTTGATGCCAATCAGATTTGCCTTGTTAAGTAAGTAACTAAGTAAGGTAAAGTATCATCAAAGTTCTGGATATTTAAATGAAAATCCTGTATCATCAAAGTGCAGTGGAATCCCTACAGGAATAAACAAATTTTACTTCAAGTCCAGAAATATAAATATCCATTCTAACCTCTGCATATACAGTAAAATGCATAGTATTTGTACACTTCAAATAAATTGTGATGAAAATAAAGTCCCTGGAAAACAGATTCAGTAATTATCAAATCAGTCATAGCACACTGGAAATTTTGGCACAGATGTTAACTGAACAGAACATATCTGGTCATTACTCAGCACTCAGCTTCTTCATATTTAGATGCCATTCTGAATGCTCAGTAACCTTGAGAATTTCACAATCTCTGTGCCACCACATCTCTTTCTAAGGCCCTTTGGGATCCCTGATTAACAACTGATATCAACCTTTAAACCTACCATATCATTATTACTTTTTGTTAATGCCTGTCACTACTGAAATCAATGGCAAAATCAAGGCCACAATTTCATCTTATGTCCCCATTCTAAGTGGCTCTCTCCAGCTATTCAGACAGCTCTGTCAGGTTGCTGAAAAAGTGTGCAGCTGGAACAGAGCTGAAATTGGGATGAAAAAGGTGAGGGAATGAAATGAGTAAATCTCTCCAACAGGTTATGAAAGGAGTTAGAGGAGAGGTATCAAATTGACTAAAATGTTAAAAGTTGAAGAACCTTCAGTAAGGCTTGTGATTTATGAAGTCTGCCCTATGAATGTAAAATCAGCTCTAAATTCTTCATCCTAATCTCACAAATCCAACTAATGTCTCTGCAATGTAATTCTCCTAAACACTGCTCTGCACTTCACATTTGTGCAGCTGTAATTGTTCTAACCTGCTGATCCAGCAGTTTGTTCAAAATTAATGGTACGCACACCCTATATATCCAGAACAAGCAGCTTAATAGGCAATGTGTGAATTTTTATACCATGTCCTGGCTCCATATTCTGCTGAAGCAGCTTTCTTGTAAATGAAAGGCTGGCATTACTGTGTCACAAAGCTATTTTAGTATGCATGATATGAACTGGTGAAGATTTCAACAATTTGTATTGTACCCTGGTTTGTATTTTCCTAGCAATAACATTTTAGTTAGCCACCTTCTGAAGACAGTGCTGTAATTTTATTTAATTCTCTGCTCTGAATGGCTTATTTCTGTGATTTCACTAAATTATTTAAACCGAATGCTATTCCTTCCTCTGGGAGCTATGGATGTAACTGGCATTAGACTGCTTTGTTTTCTGTCTTCTTTATCTTGTTTTCTGACTATATTATCACTTCTATGTCTAATTCTATGTGAAATTTACTGTAATGATATAAGAGAAATTAAACAGCTTCATATCAATTGCAGTATAGATGATTTTATCCAAACTACTAAGATCTGTTCAGAAGCAGAAGACAAAGTGTAAGTTATGTAATCCTTATGCTGTAGTTACTACACCATGCCATGTGTTTTCTATTTGAATAGAAAATATCAGATTCAGCTAAAAAATGTGAAATCTGAATATTAAGCTATCTATAATTCTAAAGTTCAAAAGCATTCAACAACTGATTTCAAATTAGAAAGTACAGGTTAGCTTTCCACAATATTTTA
The DNA here is from genome assembly GCF_036169615.1 of Heliangelus exortis. Taxonomy (NCBI): domain Eukaryota; kingdom Metazoa; phylum Chordata; class Aves; order Apodiformes; family Trochilidae; genus Heliangelus; species Heliangelus exortis. The sequence goes on from NC_092424.1 coordinate 60,766,713, forward strand.
TCTTTGAGTTTTCATAAATTGTATCTTTTTAAATATCTCCAGTTTGAAGAGATATTCTGCTTATGGAGATGGAGTTTTGAGTAAGTACTAAGAAAACTGTATGGCAGACCATTCATTTGCAGAACTGCATCAAGACCAGAAAAATCTGAAAAGTTGTTTTGAAATGCAAGGAGAAAAGTATAACAGTTTACTGAATGTCAAAACCTGTAAGTGATTTTAAAAGGAAGCAAGTTGAAGATGATATTTGATAAAGGGATAGGTAAACAGAAGAGAATATAGGCAATCATAGATTGTTGATGCCAGAGGGCAAGTATGTGATGAAAATAAATTCTTGACACAGAACAAGTCACTTTTCAATAGTAATTGTAGTGTGTATACTTTTGGTACAAATGGACATAGGTTCAATTGCTTTGATTAAAGTAGACTAGAACTTCTCATATTTATGACATAGTCTTAAAAAAAAAAATTAAAAAATCGGTGTTTCAAATATATCAAACAGTTCCATGCAAATCTGATGTATGCAAACTTGAGGACAGTGAAAGAGAAGCAGAAATTGTTAAATTTAGGCATTTTTTCTTTAGGAACCAAATCTTAAAATTGAAATATATACTTGCCTAGAGGCTTCAATCCGGTACCAAAACCCGTCATTTATGGTCAGATCTGGATATTCTACCCGTCCAACACCAGATCCCACATCCCACAGGAAGCTCACTTTGCCTTTGCGCATCTCTATAGCCAAGAAGTCAGTCTACACGCAAAATAGGAAAATAGAAGCGATCTCATACTTTAGCTAAAGAAAGTTTTACACAACTCTTCACACTTCAGAAGGTAAGGTAAAATGAGGCAACAGAATCCTATATACAGACAGTAATATATGAACTTTAATTCTCACAGTGATCTAAAATCAGGGAATCTTTTTCCTGTTTATATTGGTTAAAAAAGGAATCTTAAACAAAAGATGTTTATGTTGTTAATATTGTAGCTACCAAGAGTAGGATATAACTCAGAGTAATGTTTGTAAAACATCCATTGGTTGCCAGAAAGATGTCAGGATTCTAGGCTAATATCTGATAAAATCTAGCCTCTTCATTTTGTATGAAGTACATAAAATCTGTAGTTCAAAATATTAGAAATAGACTAGTTTTGCCATTTATTGAATTATTATTTATTATTCTGTCTGTTATAGACCTAATGGAAATCTGAACCATTAATCATTATTATGCTTGGAATTATAGTCTTGACTTAAAATTACAATAAACAAGAGTTTTGACAGAAGCAAGATGATTAGCTACTTCATTCCTAAGGGAAACCCACAACCCACCCCAAAAGTACCCTGGCTGCATAGTGAATTTTATAGCTCTAATGTAGTCCATGTACAAGTTTCCCAGTGCATATTTAGTGAAATGAAAATATACATTTTCAAAAAAGTGTAATGGTCAAAGTTTAAAAATCCCTATATTAATATCAAAGATTATTTTAGAGCCCTCTCAACTACTGCTTTGAAGCCTCAAGGAGTTAAAAGAAAAAAAAAGTCTCTTTCATCTTCTGTATTTGTCAGTAGTCTGATTTGATTGAGCAACCCTGACATGAAAAGCAAGAGAGAGACTTACAAACTTGGCACTTCCAAGGTAAAAAAGCAGATTGTCAGCAACTGCAGTCTTCACATTGACAATGACGGTGTTGTACGTTCCTTTCTTTATTTCTGGTCTGTATGTGCGAATACAATTGCCTCCAGAGGACACAGACACTTTGATCTTCAAAAAAAGCATAGCAGAGAACGTTCAGTTTTTCAATTTACTACTTATTATTCCAGAAATAACTTCAGATGCTTCCAAGTAATTATAAGCATACACTTTTTTTCCTCCCCCCCCCCAACTTCTGTGTTACGTGTACCAGGGAGCTGCTTGGATATGCACAGGAGATAGATATGGAATTTCTGGGACTGTTTATTAAATGGTAATAAAAGTTCTTTTTGGTATTCAGACTGGAAAAGACAAACTATGTATTAAAAAATAGCTAGAAGATACACTAGTCTAACATCATCAGCAGTAGAATTCTAGAATTTGAGCAGTAGAGACTATAAGTAGAATGTAGAGCCAAGAAAATATACCGTAGTCCTGAAGGGATCACAACACATTGGTACAGGGTGATCTGTACTTTCCTTTTAATATCTTTGATCATGCAAATTTCAGAGACCTTTTAACAATTAGTTTTAAACCAACAGTTGTGGCTATCACTACTTTTACATAGCCCCTAATGGAATTGGTATTCAAAACTAAGTTTCATTTTCACAGCTGAGTGACATACACATTCAAGTTTCCTCAGGCTCTGAGCACAGATAAAAACCCAGTATACTGCTTGCTTTCATAATGCCAGCGTAGATATAATGACAGTACAATGGTATTCAATTCCAGCTAGACATGTTTATGTGTTAGAGTGGAAGCACATAACGCTATTACCTTGTCCTTAGGGCAAACTTGGTCAAAAAGGAGATGCATTATGTGACCAAATTTACCATTTCCCTATCTTAGAAACACTGAGCAGTTACCTACTTCCAAGTCTTCAGACAGAAGATGAGTGTAACACCATTGCTGTAGCAAATTTCATCAAGTATTTGGAACACACTTCCTCCCCAGGATCTTATTATTATATAGATCTTTTATTTTTTAAACAATTTTTCAGGAAGTTTTCATAAGTACCATCTTCAAGGTATTTTTTCCTTTGATACATGAGGTCACAAGCTGAATAACCTTAAGGATTAATCAGCTGATCCTTGAGTATAAAGTTTTACTGAGTCAGGGAAATGGACTCCAAACTCCAAATGGGAAAAGCAAATACACTCAGCAATTTCAGTGAGTTTGAGTTGGTGTCACACTCGGGCAATGCAAGTTCAAGAAAATGAAATCAGAGGCACAAATACATTTTCCTTTTCATAAAAAATCAATGATGATGTCACCCATCTGCTGTTCTATCACTTACAATACTTCTTAAATCATAACCTTCCCAGATACGGTCCCTACCAATGTTATCCATTTAAAACCAACATTTTTAAAATGAAGAAGACACTGAGTGAAAATTATTAGAAAAATCTCTGTTTATCTTAGAAATTATACTACATTATTTTCTCTCTTTTTACATGTTTAGAATTAGAGAAGTTTCACTCTGTGGAAAAGAAATAGAAAAGTAGAAAATAAAATTCCAGCAATACTCAGAAGGTCATCTGACTGAGAAAAAGGGCTTACCGAATTGGCTTGCTTCCGAGCTTGGTTTATCAGCTCTTTTATCTGAGAAATGTTTTTCCCTAAGTTATCCTGAAGTTCTTTGATTGGCTTGATTTTATCTAGCAGACGATCTGTTTCCTTTTCTAGGGCTTTAATACTGGAATCTGCATCAGCAACTTTGTAACAAAGAACGAGACAGAGTTTTAGAGAACAATGTCAAGGAGTAATTACACATTGCAATAATAAAATCCTAGAAAATTACGCATACACAATACTCAGGTAATTGCATACGCTACTATGAGGTTCACACAGACTAGGAAGCTACCTGAACAGAATAAGATACATTAAGAATGTTTAGAATCACTTTAAAGTAGCAACAGTTAAGCAAATACAGGTGTTAAAGCAAGATTTTGAAGCAGTAAGTATGCTTCAGGTCAGGATGATGCCAATGGAAACATTTCCTGTAGCAAAACACACTGATGAATGAAATATTGACTTTCTGTTTTCCATACTCTGATTTTGAAGAAATATTCTAGATTAATGAAAACTGGTTGGCTTCCATTAGCAATGTCTGAAACAGGACAAGAATTAACCTAAGGTCAATTCTTGAATTAATTATAATTTGGCCATAATTGGAAAAGGCTTTGTTCTGGTCACAAGTTTAAAATTCTGCATGTGTATTTAAAGCAGACTTTAAAAAAGTGGCAGTAAATTGTGAATACTTTCTTTTTTTTCAGGTGAGCCTAATTTCACAAGGATATTTTTTCCTCTCTTTAATTTTCAAATGACTTTTTTTCCTTTCAACATACAACCAGTGAACAATGGCTTCTCTTTGGCATTTCATGAGCAGATCCAAGGATTGCAACACATGGCTGGTATAAGGCTATGGGTTTGTGTAAATAATACTAAAAATGATAAGCCTGTATTGACCAGAAGAATGTCTATTTAATAATAGTAATAATAGTAACAACAACAATAAAAATAATGCTTAGATAAAGCATGAAAGTCTGGATACATAGTTTCTGAATAAACACCTAGACACTGATGCCAAACCTTCAATATGCTTCTCAAGGTTTCACATGAATGAAAATGGTTACCAGGTCACTTTAACTCAGAGCTTTCTAAAAGTTAAGTGCTTAATGATTCAATGAATATGAAATGCAGAGCACCATGCAGAAGCTTTGGTGGTAAGGAATGAATCATGGTTTACTGGAAAAGGCACAATAAAAGCAGCAAGAAAGAAAAATGTACGTACTGATTTCTGTAGGCAAGATATGGAGACAAAGAAAAGAGAAAAAACAAAAGAAAATGTAAGAAAATATTTTGAAGATCTAGACACAAATGTAAAGTCAATAAGGAAAGGACTTGTCTAGAAAAAATTGTTAACTTTTATATATTGCACATCTGTATAATGAGAATTCAGAGTCTGAATTTGGACATGTAAGAGAAGCTGTTTACTCTAGAATGTAGTTGTGAGTGCCAACACAGTATATATATTTACTCTGCATTTACTTAAATCACATTCTGTGATTTGAATATCCATTAGCAGTTAGAGAGTGGTAAAACTGTACTTCTGGAGAACATCTTCGAGTTTATCTTTGTCTGACACGAAGGAGTTTGCAAGTGGTAAGACCACTCCTAAATGTAAACCAAATAATGGTGACTGGGGGCAATCAAGAGATAAATTTCTAAACTACTGCTCCTTATCTGAACTAAAATGCTAATGTACATTTAGTCTTAGACTATTTGGGCTGGGACAGGTGGCCCAGTCTAGATCCAGCAGTGCCAATAAATTACTGCTTTTTAGCCACTGCTCAGTCACTCATCACTACCCTGCCAGAGGTCATTACCTCACAGATCTGCTTGTTCCATAACTGGCTGCAATCTATTCAAATTATTTCAATCAGTAATTACTTTTCATATTGCCTAAACTACTACGGATCAGTCTCTCCAACAGGAACTATACCTGGGATTCACACCTGTATCTCAGTTGGTGGGGGATTAGGAACTTGCAAAAGGCAGGCAGTGACAAAGAGCCATTGTGGGATTAATTTCTTTCATCAGTACAGCTACAATTTGAAGAGGATATTTTTCCATAGAATGAGAATGCCAGACTCCTAAACTGGATGCTTTTAGGTGCCCAGCTTCATCAAGCTGATGACAAACAGGAGAGCCCAAGTTAGCTGAGAAATTAGTCCTTCAGTAATTTTGTAAAGACATTCTGGTTTGGAGGTCAGCTCTGGCTGCATACTCCTGCATATGGTCTAATAATGTACTATCAAGTATGTTTTAATTTAGAATTCAATTTTATCCATCACAACCCAAGTGACAATGTGGATGCAGTGTCACAGTGCACTGTCAAAAAACCCTAAAGCATATAAAAATCCATTACCAGAATCCCCTTTTTCTCTTTCTTCTGAAGTGTCTTCAGTGTTCTACCAAAAATAGTTTCATGTATGAAAGAAGTAATACATTTCTCCCAGAACTGATTATCTGATTGACTGAAGACAGGGTTAGTGTGGGGAATTTTGCTCAAATGAAGGAGTGAAATGCCAGTCACAGTCCTTGATAAGTCACCTCCCAAATACTTGAACTTTGTCTGCAGAACAAATTTGTCCACTACACGTTCATCCTGCTGACGTTAGCTCTTTTTCCAACTACTTGCACCAGTCCTTAAGATTCAAAATTCTTTTTATATATAAAGTCCAGAAAATAGAAGTCATAGGGTTTCCTTTTAGCCCAGCATACTGTAGTGACACTATGAGTGAAATTCTGAAGCGTCTCTGTTTCATTTTAAGATGTGAATTTAAAGCCACAAACAAAAAACCCACCATCTAACAACCCAAAAAAGATCTTACTGTTATTGATAGGGTCCTTCACAACAGCATTTGTTTTCGCTACGTCATCTGCAAGTTTACTGTAGTTGTTTCTCAAACCAAGGAGATTCTGGTTGAGGTCTCTAATCTGGGCCAGGACATCATTTGCAGAATCATTGGCTTGTCTTGCTTTGTCTTTGGCTGCCTGTACCTTTATAGACGTATCTGTAGGTAGAAAAAGATAATGAAATAATTGCCTGGAGTACAGAATTTACCTTCACTTATCTTAGCAATAAAGTTGGGTCAAAATTCTACCATCTGAAATTGTGTTGTGTAGCTCTTTAAGAGGTCCCACTTCACATACTTTAAGACATTAATAATTTTAAGTCTGACCTACAGAATCTCTCCCTTAATGTCTCTTTTGGATACTAAATGCATGTGAAGAAGAGAAAATTACAATTAGCACCTTGAAAATAGAACTGAGCCTTTAATAAACCATTGTCATCATTAATGATAAGTGGGAGAACATAGATCTCTGACGGGTTTTTTTTACTTCCCTTTTCTCCTTTCATGTCTAGGTATCTCTCTTTGAGGCCATTATTTGAGGTCATGCACCTTTCTGGCAGAGTGGAAGCTGTAGTTACTGTGTTACTTTTCTCTGTCACACCAATTATATTTCTTTTCAGCCACACTTTAAATTATGTCTATCCCTACACATATGTTATTTTCCTAAGGTGATCTACCTTAATAACCCTTGTAGCTGGCTATTAGTAAAGCACAGGCGCAAGAAACAGTATCTTGAGCTGCTCTTTGCTTTCTTGGATCCTTGAAGAACAAGATATGCTTGCAAAAAGTTAATATTTTCCCCATCCTCCTTGGTTACTTCCCAACTAAGCTACTGCATTTTCTTATCCATACCATTTATTTGCTATGTTTTTCATTCTTAATACCCATCCACTTCTTTTTATGAGTGTCCTTCTCTCAAGAGCAAGCACTCTGTAATTCTAATTTGATAGGATTTTACTACACTGGTTGAGTATTTCACGTTTCTTTTACTAGTTGTAAAGTTAGTAGTCTGTGTCCTGAGGTCAACTGACCCTAGAGGCTCATTTTTTTTGTCTTGGGCATCTATCTGTACACAAGAAAAGAAACAGTCATGTCAATACCTGCGGTCAAAACTCATTAAGTGAAATAAGATGACCATGATATATTAAAAGAAATTTTTGTGAATGCCAGATTTCAAGGAAGTCTAAATCTAAATGAGAACTTCTCCATTATCTTAAATATTAAAGCCACAAAAATGTGCAAGATTACTAGGATTTTGTTTTTCATGCCAAATTTTCACTTGCATTCTGAACCTTCCAGACCATCACGAATCACATAGAATATGGATTTTATTTAGAGATTTTTAAAGGCATATCTCAGTTTATAAAGTGCTTCTTGAAGAGAAAAGTAATAGAAAATTACACTGATAAAACACTTCTTATTTTCCAAAATATTCATTTTACTCCTGCCTAGTGGGAGGTGTCCACGTCCGTGCAAGGGGCGTTGGAACTACATGATCTTTAAGGTCCCTTCCTACACAAATCATTCTATGATGTCTCTTGTTATCACAATGCAAAGTGGCTAATATCTGAGGACTGGGATTTTAATGAGTACTAAGGATTTTTAAAAAGTTATTTTTTGGCTTTACAGAAGTTAGAATGTGTATAGCCCTTCAGAGTTCATAGAGGAAAGCCTGTTCCAGTGTTGAACAAATTACAGTCTAAAAAACATATGCAACACCAAACAGTGACTAGAAATGATATTGCAGAGTAAATCTATGACAGTGTATTAGAAAGGTGAGAGAAAACCCAGTAAATTTCACCCTGCCTCTTATGTAAAGTCACTACTTGTTTATTCTTCTTGTTTAAATTATAATGGTTCTTTAAACAGCATTTTCATGAGAATTTTCACACTTAAAGACTACTTGTCTCAGATTGTAACACAATTCCTGATATCATAAATCTTTTCTTTCTGAAACCTTTTATAAACCGCAGAAGCATGGTAGCTCTTACTGTGCGAAAACCCAAACTGATAACAGGTATCTGTTTGCAGTTCAGTTGCCTCTCATATTGCTCACCTTGGTCTTATTTCAATGGCCAGTGGTCAAAGTGGACATACCACGGCCACAGGCAAAGATCAATCTGACAGATGTTAAGTGATGAAAAACGAAACAAAAAGCAGGGATTAGTCAAGTGTTGCAGCACTTTTTCAGCTTACCATTAGGAATGGCTGACAGCTTTCCAAAGGTTTCATTCAGAGCTCTCAGGAGAATGGAGTTCCTCTCATCAGCTTCTTGCAGCCTGTCCTGCGTGCTGTCCAGGTTACCTCCTTTTTCTATAAAAAGTGAACATAGTACAGAAGCTTTTACTCTTTGTGTCCACCATCGTTTCTTTGCACAGATTTTAAAATGCATAAGAACGAGCAAGCCATTTATCATTCAGATACTGCACAAATAAGCAAGTTCAGTAAAAGTGGCTGTAGGGCTCATTGAGGGCAGGTCTCTTGGAGTTTCTCAAAGGTAACCAACGTTGGTGTAACATCTGAGGAAACACACGTGATCACCTAAGCACCAATGTGAGGAGACTACACGAACAACAGGTTATTATGAAATAATCATATTAAACTTAGGGCAGCAGAGGGGGGGAAAAGTCCACCTAGTAATTAAAACAAAAGCTAAGAATTTGTTCAAACTGTTAAAGTAGTAGTTATGCTTTAAAGGTAAGTTCTCATTCTTCAGCAGTTGCTTTGAATGAAAATTATGAAGATATTTTTGAACAGTAGCCAGCACAGCAATAATTTTTTGTACTCTAAAAAGCGAGACTCCAGCTAAACTTTATGGCTATTTAAGCAGACATTGTTTCAAAATTTAGAAAGTAAAGTTTGGCACAGAAAATGCCAGTTAGTGTTTAAACTACTATTTTAGGGGGCATTTTTCATCATTTCTTCATATCAGTAGGGAAGTCTTTGGAACTGTTGGTAATTTCTTACCTTAAAGGCAAGCCCTATTGGGAAACTAATTAAACAACACTGTGCTTGATAGCAAAATGAGAAAAATAATTTGTAGAAACAGAGTTCAGGAAGCAAAGTATGACTGCGGCCTTTGGATCCATGACAGATTATTGAAAACAAACATCTAGTTTTCAAATACTTATCCAAATAGATATTGGGAGAGGAAAACACACTAGAGATTAGTTTTTTGGGTTTGATTTTGTTTTGTTTTGTTTTTTGTGAATTATACCCATGTATTTCTCAAAACAAAAAGTATCTCCTTTTTTTTAACCGACAATATTTTTACGTATCATTGGTATTCCAGAATCTTCAACAGCATCAGGGCTGTAACCCTTCTGCAAGAGAATACTGGATTAAAACAAAGGATTGTGGTTCATGTTCCAAAATCTAAAATCTACAGCTTCTTAAAATAGATGTGCAAGAAGCATTTTGTAATGAGAAAAACCAAACAAAATGTATATAAGCCTACAAAAAAAAACTAAGTAAATTTTCCAAGACTATAGTAAGACTGAAACAGTGGATGGAATTTAAATGAGACTCATACTTTTGTTGTTAGAACCTTGGAAATGTCATTCAGGAAGAAATCTGTTTGCTGTATTAAAAATAGAGCAACACACAGGACTGCAGGAGTACCAGGAGGTAAGCCTTCATTCCTGCAAAATATCCTGCAGAGGAACAGGACATTTATGTGAACTGCACGAGGCACAGTTAACACTGGAGTAAAGATTCTTATATATAAAAGATCCCTCTACTCCTCAAAATTGAAAATTTTTGTCTCCATTGATGAATGAAGCTATTGGTGATGTTTCAAAGTAGGTTGAACTCATGATATTGTGGTCTTAAATGCTCTGAGACTTTACTTAGTTTCTTGCTAAGTATTAATACCAACAAAACTGTTTCAATTTCCTCCACTTAATTCTGAAATTGCAGTATGCTTAATATATCTTTGGCGTCTCTGGTGCCTTTCAGACTGTTAGTGGTTTTAAAGTGTGTTAATATTTCTGAGATCAATTAATTTCTGGTGATGGTGTATTAACTTTTTTGCATAGCCTTAAATTATCTCTTTTCCTCCTCTTTAGTCTGCCAGATCCAACATTATGCTAATTATCCCCTGGTTATATTTCTGAAGAATCATGTTTCCAGACTTCTGCTTTCAGCTTTGTAACCATAGCAGCAAACTGATTTTTACAGATTTTAATAAGAGAAGTTTCCCTAGAACTCCTAAAATTGAATACTGAGGCTCCACTTGTTTAATAATTTTCTTTTAATTCCTCAAATAAATTTTAATTGTTTGTGTTTTTAGTTTTGTTTTTTTGTTTTAAATATTACAATAATAAAACCATAAATTAGTGTCTCGAGGCTCTTAGACAAGATTTGTCCAAGAAACGAGGAGATACTAAGGCCTATGACAGCTTTTTGAGGAAATTGTTCATTTTGCACACATTAATATGAGTTACATTTTGAAGCATCTTCCCATTCTGTAATCCAGAGGGCCTCTTCACTAAACACTATGCTAATTTTGGGTATGAATCACAAACTGAACTGACTTCAATTCAGCTTTTCCCATCCTTTAATTATTAGCATTTATGAAACATGCTGGAGGGATGACTTGAAGGCCTGAGATCCCCCAGTCAGTCATAGAGGCTCATCAAAATACAGGCAACTACCACCGAAGTTTTTCCCAAACTCCAGTTTTTCTGACTTGGAAGACATGAGCGGGGCTGCACTGGAAGGTGTCAGGCACTGTCAATGCACAGTGAAGTGTAGGTTGAGAAGTATTCTGAGAAATTACCCTCAATCCTGCTTCCACTTGATTAATTTATCACAGAGATACCACGGGATGACAATCAATGCATTATTTATTGTTCAAATAAACAAAAGTATTCATAGTTCATTGAAACTAAACCCTATAGAGTAAGTAGAATCCTGAAGGACTTTGTAAGTATGGACCTTTAGGTTTTCCAACTCAGTTAACAGGGACAGATTTTAATTTCTGTTTGTATTTCCATGGTTAAACACAGCTTTACAGAATAGAGCATTTTATCTCTGTCTGAATAAACTAAGTAAAATAAAAATAAAAATCCCCACACTCATATGTTACATTAAGAGCTCAATAAAGTACTTAGTTAATTACCATTTATAAGCACTAATCTATTTGTACATGAGAAAAGTATTCACAAGTGTCTGCAGATCAAATACATAGGTGGCCCTGGTTAATCACTGATGTTAAATTACTGATGTGGCATCATTGCAATGCTAGTGGAAATAGATATGTCCAAATGCAGTTTTCCATTTGAAACTGTTCAGGAAGGTACTGCTACCCACTCCATATCCCCCCAAAGCCAGAAAAAAAGGTAGAAATCTCACAAGGAGCAACTTATGCATCTGTTTTTATTGTTTTATTACGTTTTACTGTCAGCTGCACACATCCCTTTCTGTTATACTTGCTTTGCTTCTTCCCACTAACATTCTTGTTCCCCATGGAGCAAGATTATTTTTTTTTCCCTGAAACAGGCAATACCTAGAACCTGGCTATAGGAACAGTCAGGGGAAAGTGAGAGAACTCAAGAAATGCAGCTAACTTTTCAAAATTACTACTTTCAGCACTGACTGCAGTTTTTGTATGAATATTATATTGGCCATCAAACGAATGCAATAATTTGCAGAATGTAATATGCCAGGTCAGCAAAAGTCCAATGCAGAGGAGTATGCACAAACAAGGGCTTTAGCTCTGTCTATCAGCTGGAAAATGTGCCAGCTAAAAATATTCACATGTTGTCAGATAAGACAAGTTGTCAGTTCTTAAGCAAAATAAATGACATGAGCTCAATTTCAGTAGCCACCTGACAGCAGTCTCCAGCTGAAGAGAAGTTTACATCTTATTTTCACTTTTCATTGATCAGTTTTGACAAAGTCTGTATATAGTCTCAAATCTGCACTAAGGTAAGTGTATTTTTAAAACAGTAAATTCAAAATTATGAGGAAGAAAAATTGCTCCTGGCAAACTGAAAATCCCTTAAGGCACAGAGAGAATGAAGCTGGCAGGCAGCAGCATTCACTCATTTGTAGTCAAAATTTCAAAACTCTTTCTTAGCCAGAACACTATATACAGATTTTGCCTTTCCCACCAGCATCATTCCTTCTAACTCCTACCCTCAGAGAGAGAGAAATTACTAAATCTCTATTTTAATAGCTTCTGTCAGAAGCTTTGCTTTGTAAGGACTGTTTCAGCAGTTTTGGGTGGTAATATAAAACAATTCCATTATTAACAGTTGTTTTAAAACTAGAGTAATTTGCCACAAATCAGGGGAATGTCATGATGTGGCAAGAGAAAAACCCCACCTTCATCACAGCCCTGCCTGAATTTCTGGCATGTGTATTAGTTGAGTGGCTTAGGGGTCTTCATTACTTTAACTAATATACTACCTGTGGTGCAGACAGAGAAATCTCAGACTATGATTACCTCTTTCCACCAGACCTTTATAGAGAGCCCAACATCTACCTCGCACTTTGAGCTGAGACTCTGAACAGGATGGCTTTGTAAAAATCACAAAATCGCAGAATATCAGGGGTAGGAAGGGAGCTGTGAAGATCATCAAGTACAACCCCCCTGCCAAAGCAGGATGAAAACTAGGGCAGGTCACTCAGAAATGCATCTAGATGGGTCTTTAAAGCCTTCAGAGGAGACTTCACAACTTCTCTGGGGAACCTGTTCTACGGCTCTGTAACCCTTACAGTAAAGAAATTCCACCTCACGTTGAAGTGGAACTTCCTGTATTCTGTCTTGAATCCATTGCCCCTCATCCTATCACAGGGCACAAGTGAAAAGAGATTGTCCCTTTCTTCTTGATGCCAAGCCCTCATATATTAATTAGATCCCCTCTCAGTCTTCTCTTCAGACTAAAAAACCCCAGGCCTTTCTTCATAAGGCAGGGGTTCCAGTCCCTTAATCATCCTCATAGCTCTCTGTTGTACTCTCTTGAGTAAATCCCTGTCCCTCTTGAACTGGGGAGCCCAGAACTGGATGCAATACTGCAGGTGAGGAATCACTAGAGCAGAGAAGAGGGGGAGGAGAACCTCCTTCAATCTGTGGGACACACTCTTCTTAGTGCACCCCAGGATAGCACTGGCATTCTTGGCCACAAGGGCACATTGCTGTCCCATGGATAACTTGTTTTCCACCAGGACTCCAAGATCCTTTTCCATGGGGCTGCTGTCATCCCAACCTGTGCTGGTGCATTCTGTTATTCCTTCCCAGATGCAGGACTCTGCTCTTGTCCTTGTTGAATCTCATTAGGTTACTCTTGGCCCATCTCTCCAGTCTATCAGTCTGTCCAAATCTTGCTGAATGGTCACACTGCCTTCAGGTGAATCATTCAGTCCCCCCAGTTTTGTATCATCAGCAGACTTGCTGAGAAGATGCTCTGTTTCATCATCAAGGTCATTGAAAAAGATGTTGAACAGGACTGAACCCAGCACTTATCCCTGGGACACTCCACCAGTTACAGCATTGATCACCACTCTTTGGGGTCTATTGTGTAGCCAGTCCTTAATCCACCTCACTGTCCTTTCTTCTCTGTCACATTTCCTGAGCTTACTTACGAGGATGTCAGGGGACACTATGTGAAAAGCCTTGCTAAGGTCAATAGACTACATCCACTGGTCTCCCTGCATCTACCCATTCAGTCACAATAGCACAGAAGGCTTTCATATTAGTCAAGCATAATTTCCTCTTAGTGAACCCATGCTGTAAGAAAATATTGCTCTATCACTTCTACAGTCTCTATCCTGGAAGCACCAAGACATCTGGAAGAGATTATGCTCACATTACTAATCGAATCACCCCTTTGGAGCAAATGAGTGAGGAAATGAGATGAGGAAAAAAAAGAAACCCATCACTGCATTTTGTTCTTATGCATCCACATTCTGGGCACAATGTTAACTGATCTCTTTGGGTCATGCTGTGGAGCATGAACATGTTTTATCAGATGCAAAACAGTGTCCTGTGAAAAGTTCAGAATGTTTGTCTGGATGAAGCATGTCAAATCTAAGATGTATCAGACAACACTGTGAAAGCTCCATCTCATTACCCTTCAGTATGGGGCAAGGGCATAGACAAAGTTCCAAGATATGCATTTTAAGCAGTGCTCCCTGTGTGCAATAATATTGCTTTATGAGACTTTAGACTGTTCAGACTCTCACTTCTGAATTATAAAACTGTTATCAACTTAAATTTTCACTGGTGTAAAATGGGAAAATAATATACTTTTTCTAAAAATCTCTAAACTAATATCTTACTGAGGTTGTGGTACAGCTTTTGTTAGGGTTAAATTGGTCAGTCTGGTGAGAGCATGGAATTGACATCTAATTACACTGCTATTACTGCCTGGAGAGCACACAGAGCTATGCACTCCAGTTTGGGGGCATCTTCTCAGCTCAGAAGAACACTGCAGCAGGGAAGAGGCAGCACCATCATTTTAGTGTTTCCTAGGCATTAGCCATGACAAATTGTAGCAGTTTACATTCCAGAAAGGAGCACTAACAGCATCTGCTACTTCAGCCATGATACTTAAATTGCACACTGGCCACCCTTTGAAGTTTTTTGATTATTTAAACATATTTACTGAAATAAACATTTCTGTAACATATTTACTGAAACATTCCCCTCCATCCTTAAATCTGTACTGAATCTGACAGTAAAGAACACCCTAAATACACATTCAAGATTCACTAGTAACTTTTTTTTCTCAGGGCTGCTTCAAGAAAATAATATTATTTTATTTCAAACACTCTATGACAGTAAAATATAATTAAAGACCTTATGAGACTTTATGCTTTATGACCTTATTAAACATTATGTTTACTTCTTAGCTAGTCCTGCAGTTGGAAATCCTAAAGCTGCCAAAACTAAATGAAAATGTGGTAATAACCAGAAGATAACTAAGTTATCTCAACCCTTGTAATGTACATGCTTTTAATAATGGGTCTCCCACCACACCAATGAAAATTTTTTAGGTTAACACCAGACTGGGCTTTATTAAAAAAAAGTGTCTCTTTTCTAATAGAAAGTATTTGAACTATTCTACCACAAGAGCGAGGCTACAAGCATCATGTCTGTGACAAGCAGTTTAAGTCTCTACCTCAAATATTTAATATGTGTGATTTTTCAAGTTCTCACACATGAGACAAACAAAAAAAAACCCCAACCTAGTTTGATTTGCAGATCCTATAATGAGCAAAAAAACCCACTGTATCATTGTTGTTTTCTTCTTCTCACCTTTATTTCTTCCAAGCCTTAGATCTGTTTTCTCACATAGGTTTTCAAGTGCTATGCTTTTCCCATCCTTGTGGTTAATTCCAGACAAACCCTATTACAACTTCAGCCAGTTTAATTAGATTAAAGTAGAATGAATCCAGTATGAAAGAATTTAAAATAAATACAGTGTTTGGACACAAGTTTCTCAAATCATACACAACAAAATTTCAAATTACAGAGTTCTAATTTGGAATAAACCACAAAGTTATCAACTTGAACTTATTCCATCTAGACTAATCAAAAGATTACTCAGTATTTCGATAAAAGACCTTCAAAATATTTGTACAGAGGACTCAGTTAATTGATCCTCCTCCCAGACCTCACTATACCAGTGGCACAAACACTGTATGGTCCCAAGTCACTTTCTTTGTTATCTGTAAAAACAAAGCAAATAAAGCAGCAATATTTATTATTTTCCACAAATACAAATGTGTCAAACTCAGTGCTGGGCTACTTGAAGGTGCATAATTGTATTATGCTTATTTTCCCTCAGGTTTGGTCAAAATGAATTATTTTTTCCATTCCCTTTTAAGGTTGCTGTGGAGAAAGAAGTGTTGAGTGCTGTTAAACAGATGCTTCATTAGCTCTGAAATAAGTGTTTTCTTACAGGACCTATAAAACAACCTGTCTGGAGAAAGATGCAAGAAAGAAGCTGCTTTTAGTTGCAATGATCAGAAGATCATAGAGTCAAAACTCAGAACAGGTGTTTGTCCAAAGATAATTGTTCTCCTTTTAACCAAAAGACATTCCTTACTGATGTTTGTTTCAGCTGTTTTCAAAGGTTTTCAAAGGTCTAATCTCCTTAATACCCTCAGTAATCAGTTCCAGTATGTCTCTATTTTAATCACAAGAAAGATTTTCCTAGTATGTGATTTGTACCAGCACACTTGTTATATATTAGTCTCATCTTTGGGAAAACCTTGACATAACTGAAGAATATTAAGTCCCAATTCAATTGTCTCTTTTTCAGTCTACAAATTTAAATTATTTCAATCTTTCTTATCTCTCCTCTAATAGATTTCCATTTAGGCTTCATGATGTCTTTGGGATTCTCTCGAAACTACCTCAGTCATCACGGAGTTCAGTGCCCAGGAACTTAGCTAAAGCACTAGGAACCCTGAATAGAAGGATTTTTCACGTGTTTTGGAAAGCCATGCCTCTCTTATGGATTTCCCTGTGACATCTGCCCTTTCCACCTCTACCCATCACATGGTCAATGCTTCTCTTTAATATCATTCTAGAGAAGTGCTACCAGACAGATGCTCTTAATCCTGCATTTCTGAAGCTGATTATCCATGTATGCATGAAAACCTTCGTGTTTTGACTACTGTCCTACCTTCCCATATTAATACTCTCACTTATTGATGAGAAAATATTAAGGACATTACAAGCAGAGTCTGACCTGAATTATTGGCTTTTACATCTTACCAAACAACATAATTCAAAACCTTTTTTTTTTTTTTTTTTCTTCCAGTGGAAAGTATTGAATAGAAGTAAAAGATATTTTATTTTTCACTGGGAAACTGATGTATTTGGTCTGGAATCTACAAACTTTATTATTTGAGCTGCATTTAAACATGTAGTTATGGGTTAGGGACAAAAAATATTTTTGTGTGTTTGTGAAAATAGTTCTTCTCTAGAGACATTTTTTTAATTTCATTTTTTGAAGAAAATGCTTAGCAGTTCCCTCCCATAACTCTGTTTGGCAAACAACTTCACTCTCCCTCCTCATGCTTCCCTTTTTTGGCACAATGCCACAAACATCCTGAAGAGATATGGCATCTTTGACCAGCATTGCAAACTGTCTCTGTATTGACAAGAACAAAAATTTCATACTGCACTATTTTTGTACTCATTTTCTTCTAGAGCATTCAGTAAATCAGAAACAGTATTTACATCCCCCTCTCCCTCCCACTTACTCTTGTCCTTACTGTAGTTAGCAAGGGAAGACCAAGGCTCCATCATGCTCAGCCTTACTGCCCAAGAAATGGACAGAGGGGACAAGCCACCCTGCATAATGCCTGGACCCAAAACAGGAGTCTTATTCATTTGTGCATTGTTCAGTTTCATATTAAATGATGAATTATATTATTTTCTACTGATGTGGCTTCTTCATACTTGGAAGCATAGCAGTCTCACAATGTTTTTCTTGTATTTAATGGGCCTGAATGCCATAACTGCACATACCTTTAACATCATTTTCTAACATCTTGGCTTCATTAAGGACCCTGAAGCTTTTCTGAAGCGAGCTCTTGGCACCATCCTTCAATGATCCTTGAGGACCAGATGTCTGTAGACAAACAAGCAGTGTTATACACACAGGAAAGTCTGCAGTCATAAAAGATATATGAAGATGATCTAAGTGAACAATCATCTAAATTTTAATTGAATGTCAACATGCTCTAAATTATATTCCATCATGGTTATACCAACCTACAAGAGACCAAAAGTTTTTCCTCAATTAATTTCCTTTAGTTCTTAAGCGAAGACAGATCTACAGAAATGTTTATTTTTTTAAAGACACAGGTTTGGCTCTCAAAGCAGAACTTTGTCCAAAACGAATAAACAAAAAAGTATTTCAACTTGAACATAGGTTTATCCCTCCATCCTTCATTGTATCATGCTACTTTAAGATCTTTCTTTCGAAAACATCCATCTCTATTTTCATTGCAGAGATTGATCAATAGAGAATCACAGATAGAATGATTTTTCTAAATTAGTATTTTCAGTTGGTAGGAAATGCTATAGGTTCCAAACCACCTACTGTTCAGTTTGTAAGACTGAACTCAAGTTACACATCATACTGAATATATTTCTTTCAGAATACTCTTGACAGCCAGATAACATTCTGTATTAGTCATGGGTCACAGCCTTGTAACTAATATGTAATTAAGAAGCAGCTACTTTTCATTTTTCAGGGCAGATACATATACTCAAAAATTAACTGTGTGTCAATTAAATGACACAGCTATTATTACTATTCATTATTTATATAATGAGCAAGCCCAGAGGAGATATTTTGCATACTACTGAATCTTTTTTGGTTTTTTTGATGACACTGTGAAAACCATATATTGGACTTGTCCATTTCTTTTCCTTTTAAAAACCTCAGGGAATGCTTTGGATGCATTCGAAAGTCAAAGCTTTTTGTTACAGGATATCTCATGGCATACATTGCCATATAGCTATTAAAGAAAGCCATGGTATAGTTATATTAAATTAATATCCCTTTAATTCAGATGGGATGTAAATGCATAATTAATTTTCACCATATGCTAAATAATTTTATGAAGCAAGGTCCACGTGACTGCCATAATTCCAGGCTCACCAGAAATATTAAGCTGTGTACACAAATTCCTTTCAACATCAACAAAATCCAGACATTTGAAAAATTAATAAAATTAGCTTCTTATAGATTCGCTTTCTTATGTTATACAAGTAACATTGGTAACAAAAAAATACAAATAAAATCAAGGGAAAATAAAGACTCCCTAGTTAAGCAAAAGATTGTTCCTGTAGGAAGAATGTTTGGCAAGATTCAGTGGCAGATGCACCTGTCAAATCAGATAATGCTTTTATATTCCTTTTCCCATTAGGAACAGAACCCAGGGTACGATCACTTTATGACCAGGGACTTAAAAATATATATTTCTATTTAAATCAAATGACTAGGCATGGTTGACTGCCTGCTAAAGCAGTTCATATTCAACACAATGAAGTTGGAAGGCCAGACTTACGATGCAAAGCCAAGTAATTTATCAGATCAAGGACAATAATTTGGCACATACTTACAATGAGTCAAAACCAGATTTCAGCATAAAGATAATACTAGAAAAGCTCCTCTAGAGACATATACACTTGTACTGATTGAAACGTTTATATTTATTTTAAAATGATTTTGAAATTGGAGGATTAATCAAGACATCTGATGCAAAACATACTTATTTTTGCTAGCTTTTCTTGTGGTTAATGAGACATCAAGTTACTATGAAGTCATTAATTAAAAAAAAACTAAACAACCACATTTTCTAGCTTTGGGTGAGGTGATTTTGTGTGCTTGTGGCAAGTCTGAGTCATGATGGACCACTTTATGATGAAATGAGACTGAAATCAACAGATCTGTAATATTATTTTCTAAATTGGGATACATGATGGAAAAAAAGACGAAGTAAAAAGAATTGTGATTCAAGATAAACTGGAAAAATCAAAAAGTCACAGGTAATGAATTTGTTCTAATTCTGTCTCTTCCAGAGCATCCACAATCTGAGGATAGAACATTCCTCACTCTGTGCATTCCTTCACATCCCCTACCCTCACCTTGCAAGCTCTGTGCAGCTTGACTGCTCACAGCATCTTCTGGCAGAAGTGGGATCTCACTAGGTATCCAAACAATGAAATCTCAATCATGGTTTAGAGGCATAAGTGCTGTTATAAGGATATAATACAAAACTCTCCCACTGAAACTATACATCATCCTTAACATTTTGGGTTTTTTTGTATCCATGAGTTAGCAAAAACTTTAACAAAGTTTAACAGCAAAATAAAAATATGTATCAAAACACAGAAAAATATGAATTGATAATTAGCAGACAATTTTGGAAAAGAAAAGAAAATAATTTATTGAGAATATCCTCTCTGTCTTCTTTTTTTCTGTATGTCAACGAATGTTGAACTCTGACAGCACATTCTGGGCATGGTCTGAACACATATCAGACAGAAAAATGCTGGGAATTTTGTAGAAAAGAATTTTTTTTGAGCTTTCATGAGTGGATGTATAAACATGAAGTAGGCTACATAATGCCTATATCTGCTAACATGTTGGTGATTTTGGTTATGCAGAAAGGTGCAGCTCCAAGCATGGATGTAAATGCACTGGGAGACTTTTGAAGAACGCTCTTGAACTCACACATGTAGCAGGTGTTTTCTACATCTAAGTGCTAATTCACATCCATTAAAAATAGTTCTGCCTTATACCTAAATTATTTTCTTTTCACACATGTGAATATTCTGGGAAGCTTTCACATTTGCAAAAGTTAGGGCTACTCTAATTTCTTCTGGTCCTGAAGGAAGCTGAATTCTGTAGTACCAAAAAGTGTTATGAATGATTTGCACCTGAAGAGGAGGATGACAAGGCAGCTTTATGCTATTACCAGATAAGGAAACCTAGATACCCAACACAACAGCTGGGCTGCCATAACAAATAAAGTCCAAAGCAAAGAAGGAATTAGGGCCATAAACACCCAACACATCCCCGGTGGTTCCAATTTCTAGGCTGTAAGCCCTCTCTAAAAAAACCTAAGAATAATCACACTTTTTCAAGATGTATTGTATAACTCTGATTCTGATACGAAACACATGCTGTGTCTGTTAACATGACTCCTCTCAGTCACTTACTATCTTGTCTAAGTAATGGGATATTGAAGCTGCTTGAATGCTAGAGATTTCTCATCTGTGATAAATTTATTTTGCTCTTAAAGGGGAGAGAAAATCCATCATAAAAAGCTCGGGAGGAATTTTTCTGTCATATTTTAAATATAACTTTTCCAAGCAATTTATCAGGCTTCCTGTAATCACGATGACTTTTAAGTATCTTTTAATTTTTGCTATTAGCAACGTTAGTTTAATTTGAAAACAAAGTAATTTCCCCATTACAAACTAAAGAAAACAAACCCCCATGATATATCACTAAGATTCTTGTAAATTATTATCTCCAGTGACATACAGGCTGAAATCTAAAATTTAGCCCTGGCAGTTTGTGCACCAGCCTGCTGCTGTAGAGAAACCTTCCTCCCCCTGCCCCAACACTGCAATAAGTTCAGGGATATGTCTGAGCTTCAGCACTTTTCTCTGTTATCTGCTAGCACATGGAGATCAGAGTCTTTTACAGAAGACAGGCACCCACAACTGATCTCTGTCTTCTACACACAATTAGGAAGGAGTGGACACAGCTTCTAGGGCCTTCTCAGTCTGAGGAGCTCAAATCCACAAATGATGCCTTCTGTGAGGATGCTTCAACCAAAGTGCTCCTGACAACCCAGAGTAAGAGTGTACACCTGTTCTCACACTGAAGCTCACTTAATTTAAGTTCCTTGGTACCTGCAGAAAGAGGGACCCTGACTTACCTGGCTGGCAGTCAAGCTCTTCACTTAGGATGAGCCAACACTCAACAGTCTTTGCATAAGAAAACAAACGAAAAAATAGAATAGCAAAATGATGACTGAACTTCATAATGAACATATTTCATAAACCTGGGCTGAAATCCTCCCATCATTCACCAAATAATGGTTAAATCTATCCACTTTCTCTACAAAGTATCAGCCAGTTCACCATATGATATTCAGTTTTGTAGCCACACTCTAATCGCTTTTTTTTGTTTCTTGACTGTTATGTCTTTTTTCTATTCAGTCCCTGAACCATCTGCCTGCCTTATTCAATGCAGTCAAAGAAGCAAAAGATAGCTCAATTACTTTTTTTCAGGAATGTAATCAGGAGTTCCAGTGAAACAAATAACTATTTACAAAGAACTAGCACATACTAATGCACAGGGTGAATTTTTTTCACCAAGAGAAATAGAATAATTGGTGTTACTTGAAATAGAACTTGTCAATGTAAACATCCTAAAAAATATTAAAAATTTTGTGCAGCAGCTAGATCACTTTATCCCTCTCCTAAATACAGTCCTTTAAGCATGTGATTGCTTTTGGTATTCTTGCAATTGATGTGACTGAAGAAGCTCTCTGAAACCTTTATAAATGTACAAGTGCTATAACTACAAATTGGTTCTGTTCATATATATGTTTCTGTATCAAACATAGGGTCTGGCAATTTCATATTATGCTGTCATTTCCTCATGTTTCTATGTGCCTGCAAAGTGCATATCAGTCGCTTTCTGAAAGACTTCCATAAATTAGCCATTAACTCCTTTGATCTTTGACAAAAAAATAATTCTGGCTATGCTCAGAACATTTTCTGCTCACAGTCTATGCATTAAGGAGCCAAAACCCTTGTTATGACTCAAGGCTGGAGCCCTGACTTTACCTTAAAAACCTGTTTTTTAAAGTTCTATTTCCTCTGAAAATCTGCATGCAGTACCTCATGGTGAGAAAGAAATTTCTCTGCAAAACCTAGCAGAGTTCACAAAAGGAGCTGTATGGTTTCTATGAATAAAACTTGCTGCTCACCTCCTACAATTCTCCATTTCTAGAACTCTGCTAAGTGCATGCAGTTGATCCTATGTATAGAGAGGTGCCTCTGGGCATCTTCACAGAACTAGAGGGTGAACAGATAATTAAGGTAAGAAGGTCAAGCATTGACAGGGAGCCTCATAGTCCTGTTTGCAACTCTGCTCTGGATCTACAGGTTTAAGAAGGCTTTGAAGAAAGCAGACATTGTGCTGGTAGAAGTTTCTTTAGGGGAAGAAGAAAGTTCAGACCCAAAAATCTTTTTCATTTCCAGTTTTGTCATTTCACACATGAGAAACTGAAAGCTAGAAGATTCTTGCTTTATTTAAGAGGTTTGTTCTAAACACCTTAAAAGTGTTATTCAGATTTTTTTCCTCTCCAGTCACATATACAAAGAAGTAAGTGGAATGAACAACTCTTTTTTTTTAAGATACAGAGCTTAAAAAATGTAATGATAAAGCAAATAATCCAACCTACTCATGGACAGAAAGATATTTGTCTGCCAGTATTTAACTTAGTAGAAAAGCAACCATGATTTCAGCAGCTGTGTGGTCTGTCTCTAGAAGCTGTGGTGACAGGGGTCTCTAAACACTGCCATAAGATGGCAAAATATGGATCTGAAATAAGGTGTTACACAATTCCACAGAAAATTTAAGGTTTTTTCCCAATTTAATTAATTTTCTTACCGCTTGTATGGCTTCATTTGAAATAGCCTTGGCTTCCTTGGCAACTTTTTCAGCTTCATCTGTATTATCTTTGATGTTAGTATAGGCGTTGAAAGCCAGTGTGGCATTGAAAGAGATGTTTCTGGCTTCAGTAAGGATTCTGTTGGAATGGGAAAAGTAAATGCACCATTAAAACTGCTAAAATAGCTCAACAGGACATAGTACCCCACTTTTTCAGACCCAACAGCCTGTATTTCTAAGGCTATTTATAAGGCGTTTTTTTATAAAGCAACACTACACCTGAGATTTCTAGAGTTCTGGCATCATGTGCTTAATGGAATTCACCACTTTGCAGAAAAATATAATTAAAAAATGATCACTAGAAGAGGAGGTTCTGTGAGACAAAAATGGACAAGACACTGATAAAAGATAATGTAGTGGTTAACAGTATAATCCAGATACTGTGTATTCATAATGTGAATTTACAGGTTATGTGTTGAGCCAGGCAACTCAGTGAAATGTATGTATGAACATGGGGAGAAAATCAGAGGCATGTTTTAAAGTAAAATCTATGAACAATTTCTTGGTCTGGCTGCCAAACACATAAACACCAGGAGATCTCGCCATCTAAGCCAAATCCTAAATGTTATTTTGCTGACCAAAGTGAAAAACATAACCAATGACGCTTCATATTGAATGGGGTGTTCCATTTACACTAAGTAATCTAATCTAGCAAGTATGATTAGCTTTATAGGCAATTATATACAAATAATATTTTCTGGTGCCGGGACTGGAGCTCAGTTAACGAGACTCCTAAAGGGGAACTTCTAGCCCACAGGCTGGAGAAATCACTTTTGTTGCACTCAGTCTGTATGATCGGTTCAAATATTTTCTGCAAAAGAATACTGAACCTACAGAATTGGCATAAAGATGTCTATCTGAGAATACATTATGCCTGATGCCTATAAGGCTTTCCCTGAAAAGGGAAAATGAGCTAAAATCCCTACTCGAACTGGACAGGAATGGATTTGAACTTGGATTTTTGCTTCTCTGAGAAGTGTTCTAGCCATCAAGGTATACCACAACATAAGGGAGGAAGGGATTACTCCTGCTGGACCTGTTCCAGCTTGTATAAAATATTTAGTCATTGAGAGAGCCTGTTTGGAAGAAAGAGAAATCCATTCTCTAAGCTAGTAATTAACCTGCTCTCTGGGGAACAGGGACAGCTGGGCTCCAATTCTCCCTTTAATGAGTATTTAATGATTTCTACAAAATGCAACAGGAAAGACAAAGGGGACAGAATGTATACTCACTGGACTCCACATGCAGCTAATAAAGAGAGCAAGATACCCTTAAGGCTACTGCAGGAACAGCATGACTGAGCTGGCTCTGCCTCACTCCTGGAGAAGGATTTCCCCATCCCCTTCCTCAACCACAGATGGAGCTCACTAGGCTCTAGGAAGTCTTTTGTGATACACTGTTAGAGAAATTAGCAGCCCAGAATAGCTGTCTAGCTAGCAGGTCAGGTATTGCTCAGAAATATGGTTCAAATCCCATTTGGTTAGGAGGTAACTGAACTGAATTTGCCAAATACCAGTGATGTTTTATTCATGAGTAGGTGATTAGCCACAAGGGAGAAGCCTATACTAATGCCTTCTTGTATACAGGAATAACAACATTTTTTTCTAGGTTAAATTAATGAACAGTTCCATGTTCTAATTCTCAAGAGAACATCCTCACCATCAATCAATATACTATTTGAAGCCTTAGGGCGTGATTGGAAAGAGAGAGCTCTCCCTCAATTTCTCCTGTAAAACGAAATGGTTCTTTCCAGCAAATTTAGTTTTAACTGAAAGACACTCAAGTGCCAGTTGTGAAGATAAATTAGTTTTTTAATCCCCAAGACAGATACAGATTGCACATTCCTGTAAGTATGACAATTTAATGTTGGTACATGAAGTAAACAGTTTTATCCTGATGCAATATTACACAGTACATTGGTATTTCTTTCACCTTTGAAATTATGTATATATCTGTATCTATCCGACCACAATGAAAATTTTGATTTGGAACAATTTGCTTTTAGATATAATGTTTAATATCCTTGATTTGCATTTTTAATTGTAAATCTTGAGAAACTGAAGTTGATGTCTGGATCAGATAGAAATATACTTGGTACTGCTATACCATAATGAATACGACTTTAAACAATACCCTAAACTTCCCAAGGCCAGGCTGTCCACCTGTGTAAAGACAGAAGCACATGTGTGCACCCACAAAAAAAGTCTACTTAGCATATTTAAAAACCTCTCTCTCAAAATAAGTCTTGCCATCTTTTCATGAGGAAGGCAAAATATTATTTCTGGCCCACATTTTCTCTGCTTCTTAATTCCTCTATGAAAATTTCCACGTATTTTGGCATTTATATCCAAATATAAATGCAGTGGATGTGACACTAGTCACCTGTTGTAGGTCTGGAGACATCACAAAACCGACAAGTCCTAACCAGGGAGTGCACACTTACAAGGGCCATGTTTTTCTTGAAACAGTTTCCTTCAAATACTTTTTAGTCAGGGAATCACATCTATCATTATTTTATGTACTCCTCAAACCTGATGTTAGACTGAGTATCTAGAGTAGTTGACTACATATGGAGTCAGTAATTTTGCAATATCAGACTTTGTCAGAGTTATTTCTCTGCCTTTTCTTCAAAATTACAGATGCTGGTAAGAAAAAAAAAATGTGTTAAGTGTCTGCTCACAAGTTTTGAGGATATTAGAGTATTCAGGTAAATTTAATTATTAGTATAATAATATTTTAATAATTACAATTAAAATTAGTATAATTATTATGCTGGGAACAGGTCTAAGAGGCAGAATACCCATGACCTATTTCTGAGTGTTACTGTTTCAAATTACTACTTATGGATTGCTTTTTTCAGTGCAAAACCCACAGTAAAACAGAAGACTCCCATGATCCTCTCACAAAAAAACCCAAACAACCAAAAACCAAACATAAACCAACCCTTCACTTTCTATTCTTTCCAGGAAACTATATTAATGATGAGTTAAAGTGTCCTACTTCTGAAAGGGCTGTGGTCATATAAAACAAGGCCACTACAATTCTCACATTTAGGATTGTTTCTGAAGTTTTCAGATTGAAATCTGAAGTTTCTGTACTTACACTTCAGTGTGTTGATCCTCAACACCTACACTGAAACCACGAGAGGGATTATTGTCTGTGACTACGGGATATTTCTGACAATGAACAAATTAGTACCGCTGTAAGGGTCTCCTACTAAAATGGTGATCTTAAAAATAAAAATAGTGCTTATTTTAAACAGATGTTTGTGAAAACACTTTGTGAGCTCTGTAAGACAAAGTTCAGTTTTTGTCACATCACCATAGCAGTAAGGATATGGTCAGTTAAAATCCTGAGTGCACCTGAGGATGCTGCCACTAATACAGCCTATAACCATCATGTGTTGTATGAAATGGTTTAGAAGAGATACACAATTTAACCAACTGGAAAGCTGTATGCTCATAGAGAACACTGGTTATTTGTATATTCCCAGTGACTCCTGTCAGAGTCCTGGATTGCTCTTCAATTTCTGTCAAGAAGTTTTACAAACCTGCTTTGTGATTTTCTCATTACCAAAGAATGGCTGCCTTACCCATCCAGTATTGCAGATGATTCATTCAGCTGGGCTGCATGGTTCTCAGCTTGCAATACCTTTTCTGGAAGCATCCTGTCATTAATTTCTTGCAATAAGTCATCTATTTTATCCTTCAGCTGGTCAGACATTGGCTGTATCTTATCTGCAATGCCTTCTACGTACTAGAAATTACAAAAGAAAGGGCATTAAGCAGCTGAATGCAAGCACTCTGTAGCCCATTATATATACATATTTTCTTCCTTCTGAGGTATTATCTCACAACTTACCCATGCATTAAGACTTCAGGGAAAAAAATATGGAGAGAATAAAGGAATGGCTGGACTGGGGAGTAGAAGGGAGACAACGCAAAATTCCAAAAGCTGTTTGCTCCTCTTGAGTTTAGCAGAAGTTTTTGCTTCACAACAAATGTAATGCACAGTTTCAAAGTCTATGAACTCTAATTTGAATTTCTTTCCTAAATGTAGAGGCTTACATAGTTATAATAAATTGTTCTTGTGCTCTACAATAACTAACCAGTGACAGTACTTTCATGTTTCAGGATCCTTTGAATGACTCCAATGTATTTTTGCTTATTGCAGTGTCTTAGTAAAACTATACTTTTTGAATACCTGCCATTCCCGTTCCAATAACCCATCTAAAAGTATTTCCCTTTTCTCTGAAAGGCATTTTTCCATTCATTGAAACAATTTTCAGTGCAAGGTGGAAATAGTTGCAGAAACAATGATAATTCACTATTTTTTTTTTTTTCTAGCTTAGGCATTTATCTCATACTCTGTTAATAAAACTTTTAAGGCTGAATTTTCAAAAAAAAACGTAAAAAGATAATTCAATTCTCCCCTGTTTTTAGAGTAAGTTTATCTAGACTTTGAAGACTATCCAGACTTAAAATTGTTGCCGCAGGCAACAAACTGTTTCTGAAGCTTCCTACTGATATGCATACACAGGTTTTGTGCAGATAAATCCACATCTAGATCACAGTGTTGCAGTGAGATTATGAATGGGTCTGCTGCATCTAAAATTCTAAAGATAAACTTAGTACCATAATTACAATATCATACTTATAAAAGAAGACAGAATTCATGAAAAATTATGAGCTAGCTCTTTATGTAATCCAATGAACCATTTAAATCTTCAAGTTAGTAATTTTTCTATCCCAGATTAGCTTTTCCATCATACAGCGATGAAAAACATTATTTCTTCCAATTCAAATATAGCAACGTTGATAAATTAAAAGCAAAAATCAAGTTTTAATTAAATTATCTCTTTTGCTTCCATAATGATGCTTAGTTGTACTAATTCTCCAGTAAGACACTTACCTCTACATCTAAGCTGATTTCATTTACAAGTTTGTTGGCTTCCTCAAGGATATCATTCCCTTCCTGTAGGCTCTTCTCAACATCTCGTCTGCCATCTTCTACAGCTTGCTTCTTTTTCTATCGGGTATATTCACAAAAAGAAAAGTATGAGTTGTTTCCTAGAGCAGGGATGCCAGTTCAAATACCAAGATCCCTATACAAGACTGCATTTTGTCACCATGTCACAATGAGTTCTCTGAGTTTTCAGTGCAGTGGTGGTGACAACAATAAAGCACTCAGTAATGTAAGACACCTTTTCTTTCTTCTCCTGTCCCCAGCTTTTATCACCCTCCCACATGGAAGTTTTTTTGTTGCAGTATCACAGAGATAACTAACTCTAGCACTGTTGCAAAATGCGTAAGAAAGAAGCTAGAAATCCTGGTCTTTATCCAGACACGCAGGTTCCTCGTTTTGACAATTACCTTCTTTGGCTATGAAGACAAAATTTATCAAATATTCCTCTGCTTTCCTACTTACATCTACTGTTTCACTAGCTACTGAAAACAAAAGAAAAGAGGGGGGGTTGGAGCAACCTTAGGATTCTTGATTATCCAGCTAGTACAACTACTGCACCTTGTGTAGTAAGGATGGTCTTCTGAATAAGGAAATCTTCCTGAGCAAGATCATTTGAGTATCACTGATGAGTGTGATAGGAGATGATGAAATTCTAGCTTTAAGAGCCCTGTGATGGTTTCTTGGTCAAAACAGGATCAAAATAAAGCAAAAAGTCCTTCCCCAGAACAACCAGATAGGCAGAATTGCTGGAAAGGATACCCTCAGGCACTCAGATACTTCTATGATGAAAATGTTTTAAAAACTGGGATAGCAGGTAATTTCTCCAGGGTTTATCCATCTTTGGCAAAGAAAAGGCACAATACAGAGACCACCTAACTTCTTTCCAGTACTGTATTTCCTTAATTCAATCAAGTCGACAGATCTAAGAATTAAGGTCTCCACTCAGAACTGAGGTCTTGGAACTTTAATCTCATCACTGTACATGAGAAAGCCCATTGAGGTACATAGTTGAAATATTTATCTTCATTAGGTTGACCCTGTTCTTTATGTCTTGCTTAAATGCTTGTTGATGTACAACATAATATGCTCTTTAGGTCTCCACAATTTAAATTAAATCAAGCAGACCTCTCTGCTATGAAGGAGATCATTTAGAGCAGCTACTAACAACAGAGGATAGAGTTTGATTTATTACCCTGCAATATCCACACACCCCCTTCAGTCTTCTTCCCAGGGGCTTGAGAGGGAAAGTGTAAGCTTTCTAGGAGCAAATACATGACAGTAAAGATTTTAACTGAACCTTCAGTTAAATCTTGAACACATGACTTGAATTTTACATTACTTTTTATACTGGGAAGAATTCGATCTTCTTCAGAATAAGAAAGCCAATGAACTCTCCACTCTTCAATTAAAAGCAGATAATATTTTGATAAAGCTGGGGAGTAATTCTAATTTTAAAAGTCAATGTGTTTCCTCATTCTGAAGAATATTTCCTTTTAATTACATGTGATAAAGTTATGTTTTAATAGTATTCTTGCTTGTATTTTTGTTTCAAGATTTAAAAAATGCAAAGTTACAAACTTTGATTCAACTCCAAGTAACCAAGGATACAACTTGTCAGCACTCACCTCTACCATGGTCATATTTTTTTGGTTGACTGCAGATAAACGATTAGCTTCCCTAATTTTATTCATAGCTTCTCTTAGCAGATCTCGAGCATCATCAACCTTGGTGTGGTAGCTTGCTAGCTTGTCCCGGACCTCATTTTTGAGATCCTCATTTTTCTCACTGGGGTCACCAAACAATCTCTTCACTTTGTCCAAGAGATCTTCAGCATTCCTGCAATACAACATCACCCATGAAGGCACAGAGTTTATATTCCCTACACTTAATGATCCGAAAATTCTTAATAAGATGTAAATTCAGTGGACTTCTAAATTAGATGTCAAAGTAACTTTAAAGAGAATACGTGCTTAATAAAGCCCTTTCTTAAAAAGGTTTAAAAAAATGCCAATAAAATCCTGTTTATGAAGCGGAATATACTAAAATACTCTCCACTCAAGATTGTTTTGTTTGTTTATATTTGGAAAATTGCCATTCTTAAGATCTGACTAGCAAAGCAAGGTTTTCTGAGACATTTTAACGTGTCAAAAAGATTTCCTTCATTCACATGAATGTGACATGTGACACAAGTAGTTTCCTACCTTGAACTGAGGGGGTTATGTGGATATGCCTGATCCCAAGCTGTCTTGGAGCAGATAAAATATTTTATACAGTCAAAAAACCGCCGAACAACCTCCTCCAAAAACAACCCCCAAAACTTTCCTGGGAAATAAACAACTTCCACCACCCTTGGATTTATGACTTCCAGTACACAAATAAATTTTCTTATCTACAATAAATTCTGGGATATTTTTAATGGACCTTGGCAACACAAAGTTCACAAGTTCCTGGTTTTGGCAGGGGGTACAATATTTCTTATCATTAGAGAAAGGACGGAGTAATGAAGTCCTTATGTGCTATCATTTCTCAGTCTCATGATACCAGGCCATTGAGTCAGTTTCATATAATGAAACACCACTGGATTAATGCAATGATATACCAAGGACAGAAAAACATAAAGAAAAACAAAACAAAACAAAATAAATCAACACAACCAGGAAGCACTTTCAAAATTCTGTTTTAGAAGAAATCTATTGCACTTCCACCTAGAACAGATTAAGATTTTCTTCCTGTCTTATTATGTCAAAGTGTACACAGAAGTTGTGTCCAAAACAAGAACTTTATTTTCTGAAAAACACTGCAGAAAAAACAAAATTGCAAAACCATCCCCCTCCCCCCGCAAAAAATATTGCCTGCCTATAGTCAGTTCCATTAGAAACCTTATAAAAATTTCTACAATTTAGATGAGGGATCTGAACTGGAACCAAGGAATGCCAAATTGTCAACTTAACTTTGGAATTTTCTGAGATGGCTTTTTTCCCCACCTGCTGTCCCTCCGGTTTTCATGACAAAAGTTATTCATATCAATTTGCAGCTTATGAGGACAAAAGATTTACTCAAAAATACAATCCCGGTATTGACAGATTGTCACAGAAGAAGTGTAGAAAGGAATTTATATTTTCTCCCATACCTCCTCCATTCTTTTTGTATTAAAAAGCTACTATCTTACACCTCTGGCACATTTTGACACCCTTGTGACTTTGCAGTACTGGAGAAAAAGTACAATACTAACATTTTGTGATTCTGTATTTCCTTTTTAGGGTTTTCCTTACCTCAAAACACAGTCCAAACTGCCTATCTGTAAAGTAAAACTTCTTGTCCTCAAAAGTTCTTATTGGTGCTCTGAAGATAACACTTACTTATTGACCTGTGTTGCATTTTTCTCTCTGCTCTTTCTAATAATTTACAAGGTAATAAATCTGTGACAGGTAATCTTTTGCTTTATATACCAGAATTTCTGTGTCTGAAAAGCATCACATTTCTTGAAATACTATCTTGTACATATAAGCTGTGCTACTTTTACTGGATACCTTCCCAGAAAAAGAACAAAGCTATAAAAATGCTTGAAGAATTAGAAGAAACAATTACAGGCCTGACCTAACAATATGGAATGACCTGAATGCTCAAAATGAGTATCAGGGAATAAAAGAAAGATTAGGAACTGATGACAATTTTTTTTTTAAAATCCTGTATATATATGAGAGTCTAAATATATTAGAATATACTATCTGGATCAGAAATGAGGACTACAACATCATCAGTAGCAAAGATAAGGTAATCAATTGTCAATTGTGTTTCCACATACAAAAATCAAAATAGGAAGCATTGTCAAGAAACAGAAGGAATCTCTTCAAACACTGTATGGCCAAGTTATGCAGTTAAATCCTAGAGGAAACGGGATGATGGAAGTTCACAGTGGCACAAAAGCTATCAGACAAATTTCTGGAAGAAAATGTCACACAAAAAGAAAGCTATTCAGCATAGTGAATGGAAAGACAGAATTCTGTCTCACAGCATACCTTGGTAGCACCTCAGTGGCATCCAAGAAACACTGAAAATGTTATAAAATATTGAAATATTTATTTCATAAGTATGACGATCAGGGCATTTAGGACAGAAATTCCTAACATGCTCTTTTAAAGAGATAAAGTATTGACTAATGTGCCACCTAACTATACTAAGGCAATCAGATTACAGACAATCTGAAAAGTTTGAAGAGGTAAGGGAAAAAGCTGCACATGTAAGAGAAGCTTTGTCATTTATGAAATCTAGAAGACTTTATTTAATCTGCTGTCTCCATTTAACTTTTGATAATGCATTGAAAACATAGAAGAGGTAAGAATAATTGATTCCTGTCATTCTCTTCTTTGACAAAATCCTAAAAGCAGAACACAGTCACTGCCAAAAGACATCTCACAAAAGAGTAAACATAATTAACTACTATATAGTGACTGTGAGATGTGCAGAGCTATTCAAAAGTAAATATTTCTAAATAGTCTGTAAGAATATGTTGTGATAACAATCCACACACATGTGCACACACAGTTTTAAGAATGATTAATTTTTCTTCATCCTTTTTCCTTGCAGAACATAACCTATCCATGACCTATTCAAGCAGTTTTAATACACTTTGCTTGAAGAAGCAGTACTTCATAAAACAATTTAATAAAATATTATCTAGTGACCTTTCCCTCCTATCCTATAATCCACAGTGGCTAATTTTTTTTCTTCTGTTTTGTTCATTGCCAAAACTTCTTGGACCTCAATGACTGCCCATAAAGAGGCAATAAACCATACAACTTTGATTGAAATCAGTGAGGATATTCATGTATTTCTTAGTATAAAAATTATTCCTTTCTCAGGAAATGAAAATACTCACTTTGCATATTTCAAGAAGGATAGTTAGAGGGAGAGAAATTCCCCTTGAAAAAGTCCTACTGAGTATCTTACTGTAGATGTCACACCGGAGTAGGAAACTATTTCATACTAATCTGTTGAGTTTTGACTGTAGCTCATCAGAATCAGAAGAAAAAGCAGTAAAATATTACTGAAAAAAAGGGTTGCAATGTATCCTTTCTCAACAGAAAGTTGAGCCATCAGACTTGAGGGAAGAAATACAGTATCTGGTAGGATTTTCAGAAATATAAGCAACACAAATCTAAATCTGTATCGGAATTCTTAGTATTTTATTCTATTTAGATCTCCTTACAGTGTGCAGACACCTCATAATTGACATTTTCATAACTGATATCTTCAGGCCTGGATACCTCTATCCCAGACAGCTTTCTGGGCCATCACAACTGCAATGGACCACATAGCTGCTCAGCTGCATGACCTCTTAGTTGTTTGCTCTGGTGAAGTGCTAAGCAAAGCCCAGCTCTAAAAACGTACCCAATCTGACTGAGAGAGAAGCAACAGACCACCAGGCTTTTAACTTCAAGTATTTTTCTGCATCTAGTAAGTTTTCAGCATTTTGAAAAATGCTTTATTAGGAGATGCCAATATGATTATATCTAGAGAGAGTTTTTAACTCTTAGATAGCTAAATAACCAAATCCTGGGCCCCTGAACTTTGCCACAGAGTTGGAATATTATGACCTGTGCTATTCTACATATGGCAAAATACATCCTTTTTAATGTTTATGCTACTGCACAAACTTTATGACTTTTTTATGACTGATATGACTTTTATTAGACCAATTAATTTTTAAGAAAAAACCTCAAGCTTCTAGACAAGCTTTTTAGTACACAAAACATTCATCAGTTCTGAAACAAAAGTTAAAAACAATCTGAGAAGAATTGCTTGCAATTCAATTAGAAATGTCGCTGGTACCTGTGGAGAAGTAATTTTCTAAGGATTGCTTTCCCCATATGTAGGCATTTCCAAAAATGCAAATGCTATGTTAACAGATATGAGGTATTAGATTTTGCTTTCCTTGACATTTCTGTAAGCCCCAGCGTGAAAACTTAGTTGGAAAAGATGACAATCACATTTACAAGAGTCAGATATTATCACTGGGAGGTTGAAGACTGAGGTCTCTCTACTCACTTTAACTCATCTTGAGCTATTCTTTCTTGCATATTCATTTCTCTACGTCTCAGCTCTGCAACCATTCTCTCAGCCTCACTCTGTATTTCTGGAAGACTCTTCTCAAAGGTGTCATCTTGGGATCTAAGTGTCTGATTCAGTTTTATCGCATCTTCATTTGCAGCTGCAGGGGGGCAAAAATACTTACGTCAGTTAAAAAATAGATTTAAAATATTTATGTAATAAAAAAACAAACAAAACCAACACAACACAGAGGCTTAAGGCATCTGCCAATACGTCTATCAATGGGTGGAATGCAACTTGAAGAGGTTATTCCTGCCATGAAATATAAAGGATGGTTAATCCAATGAGCAGTAACAAATGAGAAAATGTTATGTTTCATCGGACCTTTTATTATAGCTACTTAAGCACAGTAATCAATATGAAGATCTCTCTGTATCTAGTGTAAGAAATACATTGCTCCCCTCCTCTTCCTGGAAGAACGAATTTGCACAGAACCTTTGAAAAGAAGGTAATCTGGTATTTTACACAGAATTAAGGAGCAGGCAATGAACATTAGATTCAAATTACTTTTGGAGAAGAACTTCAATATATGTAATTTTTAGCATTCAGACTTAACAGTGCTAGGAACAATATATGATTGGGAAATTTTAGAGAAAAGGATAGAGGAGTGAAAGACACCCACAGATGCCTAAACTTGCTCATGTGTTTAGAATCAGATATCCAGAAATGGGAAAGAAGGGTATGAAGGTTATAATATATGATGGCACACAGAAAATGTATTATGGGTCTGAAATAGCTGGACTACTGCTAACTGATAGAGCTGTACACATGGTATCATATTCAAGGACAGATGAAAATCTTTCATGAGTGGTGTATGCTGTGTGTGATACACCACAACAGGTACACATCCAGAAGCAACTACTTCATTTATGCCAATCAGTTCCATATCCAATTTTAAAAGTACTGCTGCTTTTCCATAGGCACAGGGCTCCCAAGTAACTGATTTCTGGAAAATAGCATAGTTCCTTGTTGCATGGATACTTTTGAATATTTTAACTTGTTAGTTGAGGAAATGAAAATATGTCTTAAGTTTATTAAATTATTCATTAAATTACTATTCCATTTACACATTCCATTTACACATTGTTCAGGTCTAGAGGAAACTATGAAGAAAATTCTAATCCAGTAATGTCTTTGAGAATTGAGATTTGGATCTTTAATTGAGAATGGTGATTTGTAGGGTAGTGAGGACTGGAAAAAGACCACACTTGGCTTAAATGGGTCACAGATCCCTTCTGTGCATTATGTTATGTAACATTTCCAAGCTACCTTAGGCCAGGAATAGGCATATATATATACACACACACACACACTTTTTTTTTTTAAATCAGGAATAAATAAATAGCAATTTAACCTCCTCCAACCTTAAAAGAGAACATGGACATATTATCTCAAGCTTTCCTTGGCTGAGGAAAAATTATATATCCAGGTCTATCTTTCTATTCCACCCTCCTCTTCTTATAACAACCTTCCTAGTCTTAGTATAACACAAAGCATCAGAGTCCAGTGGTGGTAAAAGATTTGGATGCACTGACATGGAAGAACACAAGGAAGTGAAGGGGAGACAACATGGGGGGGATAATCCATGCAGGAAATCAGATGTTCAGAAAGCCAGCAGTCGGTTCAGTAGATGTGCACCAATGGTTGGAGTATGGATACTGCAACAACACATTTCTAAAATCTTCTCACTAGTAATAAGAATTTTGTATGGCTGGAAGAATTCCTTGATTTCATGACATTTAGGGAGGCATCTGTCACAACTACAATCATGTACTTTGGAACACACCCATTCTCAAGCATTCTCTTAAGTCAATGCAAAGAAATAGGCCCATCCTTGACATTGCATCCTAAAGCTGTTGCCTATTGCCAACAACTACTAGGGAGCTCAAAATCACAGATATAGGTCTGCATCCCCAGAGATCTGCAGTACTATAAATTACAGAAATCTGTAATCTAGGGATGAAGGCAAGGAGTGGAAATAAAGAATACCTTCAGATTAGTTGGTCATCTAAATCAGAGCATCATGAGTGGACATAAAGTCTTTAAGGAAGAATCTATCAATGCCTCCTAAGTCAAAAAAAGCAGAGACAAAGAAGGCAGAAGGCCAATATGCACATAAGTTATCATATGATTTTAAAATAATCTAGGAATGGCTCCAATGTCAGGTGAACATTTATCCTTGGTTTTTGAATGATGGTGATCTTGAACAGGAAGGCATTTGAGAATGGCAATCAGAAGTAAGGATATAGAAATTATCACTACTAGAGGAAGAACATTTTGAAGAACCCATGCTGGAATGGCCAGAGAGCTGCCATACTAAAAACCTGACCATTTGACAGAAAACACCCAAATGTAGTTTCTGTCTTGAAGAAATGAGAATTCCACTAGGGCTGGAGAACTTGATTTGGAAGTGAAAAAAAAAAAAAACAAAAAACAAAACAGAAGAATAATAATTATAATAATAATGTGTTGGGTTTTGTACTGTTTTTTTGTTTGGGTTTTTTTTTCAGTTTCAAAGGTAGCATACATCAGACCATACAAGCTTAATAGCAAATCCAGTTGCATATTGTCATTAATGATCCTGGAGAGGAAAAACAAACAAGCAAAATGTTATCTACTGATAAATTATGCTTACAAGGAAAAGTTGTAAGACAGTATTAGTAGAGAAAGATTGGAATGCTATGCATAAAGAACTGGATGACATTCAAAACAGATGTAATTGGACCAGAAGAAAGTATAAGGCTGTAAACCAAATAATATCAGAAATTTCAGTTGTAAATTATATCTTTGCTAGCCAGATATAAGGTATTAATGAGAAATACATAGCTACATTATGAATCTCCGTTGGAGTCCAGCTGTGAAAAAAAGGAAATGCTACCACAGAATGTATTAACAAAGCTGACATAGGCAGGTTTTAATGCTATGAAGTGCAAGACATTTAAACAACTAAATTTCAATTCTTGCTACCTGTGGTCAGGAAATATGAACCCTATTTTCAACAATGGAAATTAGATGAAGGTGAATGGGAGATTTGTGAGAATATGCTTTAAGGTGCTTAATCTAAACAAAAAAGAGCTAAAGGAGAATATGATTCCTCTTATGGAACATGAAATGCAATATAAAATACATTTTATAGCACTTGGACAAAAATGGAAGCTTTTCCTTTCAATGAAATGGGCCTTCATAAGCATAACTCCTGAAATCAGTACTGTAGTGAGAGTTTTGAAGAAAGAGCAGATCAGTATTTTTCAAGTAAAATCCTGCCCATGATTGCTGATACTTTTCCTATTTTTGAATTCTCCAGCTTGTGGAGAATGGTTTGGAGTCACTTGCAAACTACAAGCAGCAGATGTTCATTAACAGCAAGTGGTAAAGTATTTTTAAAGTAATTTGGGGGAATTAAGATGAAGTGTTAATATACCAAGTGCTAAAATTGCATCAAGCTTTTTGACCAATACATGTTTTTAACTTCATTGAAGCTAAGCAAAACCTAAACCCTTTCAGTTCATCATCATAGCTTTTATTCAAATAATTGTCAAACTCTGAAGGACTATACTCAGTATACTCAGTCTTCATTAGTAATTACCAATGCACTAATTGTTTATATATACTGCATCTGTAGGTTGCAAAAAGTCTGAAGATAGTTGACCATAGTTTATTCACTCAACATTTAAAGCACATGACATTTCACAGTGAATACACATTTCTACACTGTCTTTCAGACCTTCCCCATCATCCTTCAGTTTACTTGAGAAACTGTTGGCATATTTTTCTTTTTCCAGTACCTTCAGCAGCTTGGAGAATGCCTTTGACGAACTGTCGAAGAGATTTTGCTCTGTCATTAGTCCTCTCAGCATCCTGCCTGGTTTGCTCACCATCTGCTGTCACCTTGGTAGCCTAGTGATCCAAATCCAGGAAAAGTATAATTAATGAACAGGACAGGGCTGAACTATGCAATATTCCTATTGGCCAAACCTATGTACAAAACTTTCCTCTGACAAAAGGCAATCAATGAATTATTGATCAGATGCATGGGAAATTACATGCTCCATTCAAGTACACAATTAAATTTTATTCCCTTTTTCTTTAAGTGGAAATAGAAGGCTTTATTTTAGGTTCTTGGAAACCTGTGTGCAGCAGCACATGAAGGGAGACAGGATGAAATTATTCACTGATTTTGCTTAAAGAAATGTTGTCTGGAACCTTTTAATAGATTCTGCAGGGAATACTTTCCATAGTTTCATACTTGTGCACTTTTCGATTGACAAAGTGCAGCACATATCACGACCTCTTTGCTTCCTCCCTGGAGGTGTTCTCAAAGACACAGTCCATGCCAAAAAGCAAAAAGAATTTTAAATCAATACATTAATTAAACCAAAAAAGAGAGAGAAAAAAAAATTGCTTTTTTCAGCTTTAATGCTTGAAGGTGTTTGTTTATATTATATTGGTGTGCTCAGTAAAATTTTAGGTTTGTATAATTAAATCCTTTATAATTTTATTAAATCACAGAGGCAGCAGCAGGCTGAATACAGACATCTGCTGCAGACTTGAAAGACTTGCTAAGGGAAGGAATAGTCTTAAGACATTCTGCTTAGCTCTCAAGGACCTTATTTACAAAATGGACCCATTTTATTACAAAGAAACTGACCATTTCAAGGAACAAAACTTGTCAATCTGCATTGTAAAGCAAAAAATTCCCATTTTTATTCTTTGGGAATTGCATTCCCATGAAATTTCTCAAATCAGGGCATTATGACCTTTTCAGTCCCTGGGAAATGGCTTAGAAGGTCAATAAATAAAAAATTAACTTAGTTTTTTTTCTGACTTGGGTTGTACAATGTTTTCTCAGTTACCAAAGAAAACCCCACAATTTTCAATAATAGTCCAAGAGAAATAGCATCACTTTTAACACATTAATTTTTGCTTGATTAGCTTCTAGGTGGAAGCCCTCAAGATATAACAGGCTAGCTGGGTTTCTGAAATTAAATCCCTGGCATTATCATACCACCTACAGTTTTGGTCTACTTCATAGTAGTTATTCTGAAAGTAATTTATATGAAAATTGTTCAGGTAAATAGAATTATACAGGCAGAATTAAGAGCCCATAGTGACTGGGGGGGGGGGGGGGGGGGAGGAGTTGTTTTGATTTCATCCCTGTATCAGTAGAAGAAGATGAGCTTTTACATTTATACTTCTTTAATCATGCTATTGGTCACTTCCTCTAAGATTTACAAAGCACCTTTACCTGCCTGCATTCAGAACTAACATTGTCACAGTGGGATGTAAGAGGCAATTGAAATAAGGAAAAATAAAGAATGTGCTTGATGGACCACTGCTGTAACCCAGCTTGGCATTTCTGATGTAATTTCTTTCTTCATGTAGTTGGGAACCACCTTATTTATAGTCAAATCCTCCACAATTAGCCTTTTGTTCCTTGGGGTTTATTTGCTTCAAATTTTCATTTCTAAGTCCTTCACTACAAATGGTGTTTTCTAACTTACATCTACTTTTCTTAATTTTGATTACTTTTTTCATATATGTGTTAACTCCAATTGGGCATTTTAATCTCTCAACTTTTGACTGAAAAGCATGTACTGCATTTTGGTGCATATTTATCTGTCATTGAATGGTTTTCATTTCTTCTTCATGACAGTTGTCTTGAGCACTTAAATCCCACTCAGGTTCACTGAAGGCTTACTGTATCTTGCCATAATTTAATTTGCTTAAAAATAACCTTTCATTCTGTTATCTGGTATAGCTTTTTAACTCCATAAACCAAAGTAAATGGCAAGTGTCCTTCACTATGTACTTGCCCATTCCATGGATAATTATATCTTTCCATTTTTTAGTAAAGCCCTACTCATTTTCTATATATTCAGTTTACTACAGTTAATCATTTCTGTAAACTCAGTCCAGCATCTCCTAACAGTCTAAACAGGCACAAGAAACTCTTTTTAGGGAACAATAAGGGTTAGGCAGACTGGAGCCACAGCAAGGATTTAGAATGAATCTTCAAGAAGTCTGAACAGACGTAAGACTTTTGAAGGAAAAAAATCTAGTAAATAAAGGTTCTGAGATCAGTGAACCTGCTTTGGTAATGTCCATGGATTCTATGTAGTGACAAAGATTCCACTGAAGGGCTTGTACCATCTGAAGACTATTAGCCACTTAGCAAATTAGATTTATTAGCAAGTATTAGCAGTTACACACATACATTGTTGTTTTCCTTTTATTTGTGTGTTTGGTTTAAGGTCTAAATGAAGCCATCAGAAAATCATCTGGATGGCATGTGGAGAGGATCCTTGAAGGAATTTGTCCAGATAGTGAGTGAAAGTCCAAGGAAGGAAGAAACATAAACCTCACTACAGATGGAAATGCTTGGCTTTCCCTGCAAATGCTTCTGACCCTTGCAAACTAACTTCAAGAAATTATTAAGCCTGTGAAATTGGGTGGTATGGGAGAAATTTAAAAGTTTACAAGGTAAGAGGAGGAATTTCAATCCAGAGGAGTGATTCTGATCCCTGTCTTCCTTGAAGGCTCTGAAAGTACATCATTAGAAAGGAGGAGAGTGCTTTGACTAAAAGCAGTAAGCTGGAAGAAGAGTCTGAATCATGCCTTGGGTGGTAGATCACAGAATTACAGAATTACAGGGGCTGGAAGGGACTGTTGAAGCTCATCTGGTTCAACTGCCACATGTGGGAATGTGCATGCAAACGTGTAAGAACATAATCAGTAGAAGAAAGATGTGACTTTCTGCATGACAGAGCGAATGAAGGGAAGAATACAATGGAAAAAAAGAAAAAGGATTGCTGCACTGATTTAAGAGATTACTGGTGGAAAAGAAGCCACAAGGAAGAAAAAAAAAAAAAAAAAGCCAAAGATTTTACAGTTACTAAATACTATTGTCTTCTACATTTTATATTAAAATGGACAGATATTATTTTTCCATGGAAATGGGATTCTTACAAATCCTTATCACTCTTTTTCTTCATCACTACTGGAGGCACTTTGAAAATCTACGGAGCCTGCCAATCAGATACGGGGAAAAACTTTGCCACCTATCTTCATACCATGTGCTCCTAGACTTTATGTGGTTATCACCTATATTGTCATTTGGAAGTGAGACTTGAACACACTACATCAGGACTCTCTCCTCTTCTATTTCTAGAAACTACTCCTATTTACAAAAACAGAAAGAGAAGGGTAAGACTCGCCAGCAGCTGCCAGTCCCAAAATTAGAAAAACGAACCACAACTGCAATCCATGTAACAACTCTCAGTAAGGATAACTGGAAATCATAAGGCTACTTATTGCAGCAAGGGAAAACTACATGAAAGGAAGTGGTGATAACATGGCTCCCACACTAAGTCCCTTAAGATGTCACTTTCAATATTTTTTTCTTCCAAGACCAGCCTACAGCAGGTCAGAATTTGCACCATTATTTTAGGTCCCCTGAGGGACGGAATTTTTTTGTTTGTTTTTTTTTTTCAGAGGGGTGAGATGAAGGGGTGGAATCTGAAAAAGGTACTAAAAGCAAATTTTGCAAAGGAAAAGAATGTGTTAGTCTAAGACTGAGAAATATTAGTACAAGAAATATAATCTTCCCTGTTTGTGGGGCCATCATGAGCTCAAAATCCACCTAGACTTAAAACTATCACAGAAAAAAACAAACAAAGAAAAAAACTAAAAAGTCAAAACCCAAACTTTCTTTGCATTCACAGTGAGAGCACGTATAGACTGATACCTGCATATGCATGTGTGTATGGGCATAGGTACAAATACATACATTCATCATATGCACACTACAGATGATTTCTTACCCACTACCTATGATTTCACTGTTTTTTTCCAAACTTAATACAATCCTTGCAAACAAACCACTTTATCTGAATATTTTGGTTCCATAGGCCGTGGCAATTTTAAGACAAGATGCTAAATCTGAATGGAGCTTAGGTAAATTTTCTCAGGTGTTTATTCACATGAATACATATATTTCTCATTTGGCTACTTCAAGACAGATGAAAACAATTCCAAAACATGAGTTTTGATAGTCCTTCATAATATTTCGGACAGCTGTATTTTTATTGTGGCTGGTCCTTTTCCCTATTTTTTTGTCCACTAGGTGGCACAATTTATATTATTTTCTTAAACGATGTCTTTTACTGGCCAAAATAAGATCTACACTGAAAAAAAAAGTCCGTAATAAGAAGAAAAAATAGCACACTGCCTGAAATCCAGAAGACTATCACCACCCTCATAAATGAAATATAAAGCACGTGCATTTAAATAAACTCACACACCTTATGCACATATTTGAATTCTTTTAAATATCATCCCCATTTCAGTAATTTCACTCCTTGACTCTTAATGAGTACTTGCTATCTGTTAAAATAGGATGTTCATTGCCTTGTTATAAAGTTTCTTTAAAATAAGTGAATCAGGCTTGGCTACATTTTTCTCTATAGCTCCTGGAGAAACATGCTAACAAAACAGATAACCCAAAATGGAAAATGAACCTCTTAAACAGCAAAACTTTTCCTGTAAGGGTTGGGCACCAATTAACTCTGAGTGAAGCCAGGCTACTTGCATTGCACCAGCCTTATAAAGAGGCTGAGAATTGTCTTGAGAGAGTCATGCTCAGGAGGTTTGAAAGGAAATGTGACAAGATATGTTGCTGATGCAGAAAGCAAGTAGCCTTACCAGAGACAGTACTAATGTTCAGAAGAAGAAAACCAGATAGTTCAGTTTCCAAAAGCCTCAGATAGCCAAAGAAAAGCTCCAGACACTCAAGAAACTGTGATAATCCCATAGCTTGGTTGCCACTAGGTTTGTAACATTATCTGTGGCTGGAGTCATAAGAAATGCCCATAAATGTCATGTCAAGAACTCTCCCTTCAGCATCAGCTTTTCCAGATAAGCTTATTCTTAGGTGCTCTTTAAGGGCATTATAAAATTTTCTTACTTTACTTTAAAGTCTTGCAGAAAATATGCATTGGCCCAAAAAAAGGGATTGTTAGAGGACTCAGTTCCATTTCAAACACTGCGACTGAGAAGCATCTTATAATTCATCTATTCATTCATGTTTAATTCATATTCAGAAGATTCCTGTCATTACTCAGCCCTAACCAAACCCATAGACCCCAATGTGATCACAGACTTACTCTTGTCAGTAGTTCATCCATCTCTGTCACCAGAGTATCCAGATTTTCTTGTGCTAGCTGAAGAAGTCTCTCTGGTGCTCGCTGAGGGGAAAGCAAATGCTGTTGGGGAAAACAGGAAGGAGAGTGAAAATCTGTATTTAATGGATCTCAGTGCTTACAAACATTGCAGAGAAAAAAAGAATTCAAACTTTGGTTTTCATTACAGTGTGCAACTCCCTTTTGTCATTGACTCGTGTCACATCCACCCAATATACTTTTCAGAGGAATTTTGACAGCTTACATAGTTCAGTGGAGAACCTATCACTACAGCAGTGACTATACAGTATATAAAATACCTAACTACTTTATGGACTATCAGCACGAACACCATTTTATTTTTATGCAACATAACTTTTTGTGTGCCTGCAGTATAATTCTTTGCATATAAGAACACAAATTACAGCTGCAAGTTTTATTTATTGAAAGATTTAAAAATAAATAACTATAATAACTACTAATCAATGAAAGCAAGTTTGAAGTAATTAAATCTTGAATTTTTCTTCTTCCCTGAACATGTTCACAGCCATATGTTTGAATAGATTCGAGTACAGTTGTACTGAAGCCCTATTATTTATGTTAGTGAACACTGTGAACATACCTTTAATTCCTGTGTCCTGTTCTCAAAACCCTGCAATATTTTATATGGAGGAGGCAGTGGACCACTAAGGTTAACACTCAGGATCATCTGGTTTATCCGATTGAGATCATTAAGAAGGAGTCCTGTGCATTCGTCATCACACGCTGGGGGCAAGGACAGCAAAGTTTATTTATTCCTTTTGAGTTAGAAATTTTATGGCATGCATACAATTCTGTGAGTGGTAACACTAATTTCAGATAATTTACCCTAAAAGCATAACG
Source organism: Heliangelus exortis (assembly GCF_036169615.1). Taxonomy (NCBI): domain Eukaryota; kingdom Metazoa; phylum Chordata; class Aves; order Apodiformes; family Trochilidae; genus Heliangelus; species Heliangelus exortis. The sequence continues at coordinate 60,811,181 of NC_092424.1, forward strand.
TGAGCAAAAATGGTAACAACAACTGGGGAACAGGAAAGACATTATTGCTTAGGAACTGATAATGGGACAGTTTAATATAAAACACAAAGAGCAAAATTAGTAGGCTTATTTCCCAAAAAGAGAAAATAATGAATGTTGCCCATTATGGACCAGCCAATATAAAATCCTAAATTAGACGAGCAATGTGGATGAAGTTTGAGAAAAAAGAGCACATAATTTGGAAAATCTAAGGAGCACTTTAAAGAGTACAGAATGGTTGTGGATTTGAATGTAAGAAAAAACTAAAGAAATATTATAATTTACATACTTTATGCTCACATAACAGGTATGGCCAACCGTGCTAAGCTTGTGGGGACAGTAGAAAGAGTCCAGGTAAATATGAACAATTTTTTCAAATACCTGTTTTTCTCTACCTCCTTTCATTAACCAGCTTGTAAGTTTTTCATTTATGCTTCTTTCCTTGCAAATACTCTCCAGCATGAAAAACATTAGTGCGTGCTGCACATACCAGAAGGAGTTTGCACTTTTCATCCCACTGCTTTTTTATTAAGTATCACAAGAAATTCTGGTAAGCTTAAAGTCTTGTATCATTTATGCTGCAGACAGGAAAATTCTTCATGCTTCAAACAGAGCTGTGGAAATGCCTTTCTGTTTCCCTACATAAAGATGCTATACAAGACTGGAAACCTAAATAACATCTCAGAAGACAGAGGAAACTGTGAAACAAGGAATTCACAGGTGATGTTAACAAATATGGAGGGTTGTACCTAAAGTTTTACGAGTCTGTATTTCAGCAACAATCCTAGGGAGCTCATTGGCTGAAAAAACCCACTAAACATGTATGTTTCTATAGAAAAAGAGAAGTAATTTTCAACAGAGAATTACTTTTTTCCCCCTAAAATCTATTCTTCATGTAGATAAAATCTTTTCTATTCTCCAAAGTTTTCACAGTTATCTAAAAGTGGTTCCTATTCTGTTGGTTGCCTGTTCAATATAGCAAGGAGTTGAGTCAAGTACAGAGAAAAGCAGAGGAATGAATAGTAGTTTAATATACCATGAAACTCATGTGATGATTGAGACAAGAGAGATGCTGGATAAGTGCAGTAAAAAGTGGGTGCAGAAAGCTATATACTGTTATTTTAAGATTTCCTTTTGCATTTTCATTGCTTCCATTTGCAGGCTTCATCTTCCTATTTCACAGTGTTTTCTTACATAAGTTAAACTGCACTGGAACTTCTCTGCAGTTGTTAACTGTGAGCATGAGACATTCTGTTTTATGTTGCTATGTGAAATATATTTTAAAAAAGCTTATTACAATCCCAGCTCTTGTCATCCACGTGCTTGCTTTTAGAAGTGAGAAAGAATAAAAGGAAAAGCAAATTTTACAGCCAATTGAATATTTTATACAACACCTGTTCTATAGCTGGTCAAGAAGTTAAGTAGATCTCATAATAATTTTGCAGGATATAAATAAATAATGTTGGACCTGAAAGGAGATGAGTTTTGTTGTTTGTTCTTTGGGTTTTTTTATTGTTTCTTTTGGGGTTTTTTGTTTGGGTTTTTTTTTTTTTTTCTGAGACATTATTTCACTTACCAAACAAGCTAAATTTAGTCAGCCTCAAAACTGTCAGTGGTTTGCAATAAAATGATACAAATTTGCTCTATGTTAAAGAGAAAAGCAATTACACAAATAAGAAAAAAATTAACAGCTTATGAAGAGACGAAGTATTCTCCATTAGTCAATAACCAATAAATGAGCATTCAGTACGAATTAATAATTGTGACACAATAATCAGGTTGAAAAGAGGAACTACACCAAGTAGATAAACTGCGATTACGCTACCCTCATACGCAGTAAGAGATGTACTGTAGCAACAGGAAATATTCCAAGAGTATGATTGTATTTTACAAGACTAAATACTTCTTTGTCTCTCTACAAAATTGTCAGTATAATTTTATGTCTAACGTTAGCAAGTGCACCACTAAATTCAGATCACTGCACCAGTGCAATCATTTAAGAGGCAAATCATGCAGGCAAAATTACAAAGGAGTCCAGCAAGCAACTAGTGCAAATTATTGTATTTTCCACTGTCACCAGACTTTCCCATGCACAGTAAGTATTTTGACTTACCTCTTGTGAGAAGCATCTCCAAAGCATGAAAGCCAAAGAAATGTCTTTTTTAAAAAAATCGCTTGAGTAATAAAAGAGACCTTAAGTTTATGGACATCTAACCACTTATTCCACCTTACAAAGAGAAGATAATGTACAATGAAGGAATTGCATACCTGAGACACATTGTGTACCCCCATTTGATTGATTATCTAACACAATTTTTCTTTAATAGCTACACAGTTATTAAGATTTAGAAGACTCCATTATGACTAGGAATTTTTTGGTCTATGGGCAACCATACAATCTCTGACATGAAGTGGTATCCTATGATAGTGACTCTTCAGTATTAGTTTCCTGTTGCTTCACAGTGTTAAACTATTGTTAAGACTCATTAATCTGTAGACTGTTACCCCATTTTTCCTATTTTGGCACTAGTTTCACACCAAATAAGAAATATGTCCTCCGCTGCCCCCCAAAACAGAACCCCAGTAAGGAGCTGGAGGCTTTAGTTTCCTTGCCAATGCTGCTGGTTTTGTGGAGTTTGCATGATGATATGTGCTTAAAATCTGAGGAAATTCAGATCCAGATCAATGTCTTAAGTACTGACTCAGGTTGGTTTGTAATTCTCATTATTAAGAAAGACTCATATGCTAGTTCTGATGCACCCCAGTAACTTGTTGGGTTTATATAGTGCTTGAGTTTGACGAAAGAAAATGGAATGTGGGTCTAAGCCAAACGGGAGCTCATGTATCAAAAAGAGGAAAAGACCAAAAGCTTAGCAGCTGCTAGGCCAAGTAGGGTTGCCTGGCCCTTATTGAATTCATGCAGACAGAGAAGCAGGGTGTCCAGAAGAGAGGTAAGCTTAATTTTTATGGCTGTGTCATACAGGCTCAGAATTTCCACTAAGCACAGAACAAAGCAGAAGTTCCAGGCTTCATAAATCTGGTGTTACACACAGTATTTTACTTTTCAGCTCTCTCTATGAAGGCTTGTAATAACATACTCCTAGCTCCTACTAAATTAAAGACTGGGTAGGAGATAGGAGATGTATCTCTTCACAGATTAGTCAAGATCTGCCTCTATCAGAGACAGCATCTCTGCTTAGTTCTCAATTTGGAAGATCGTGGAGTCGTTCTTTATTTTAGAGATTAAATCTTGCTTCTGCCAGGGCCAATGGCTATGATTTCCCTTTTCCTGTCTTCCTACAGAACTAAGTGGCAACTGGGAAAAAACTTCCTCTCAGTGCAAGCACCAGTCTACTTGCTGTACAATTTGCGTGTCGAAGACATGGTATTAAAGGAATCTGATTATATAATTTTCTCCTTCGAACAAAATTGAATGCTTATATTCATAAAGATATAAAGTTGTTGACTGCAACATGGCTGAAGGTCCATTTTTTTACCCAAGACTGAGTTAGAGAAAAATTCCTAACAACGAAATATGTTCGATCTCTCTATACCATGATTGTCTCCTGTTCTCTCAATCTCATACAGCAGCACCGCATAGACAGCTTTACATTTAGGTTTGTACTTGATCCCAAGGAACATTTTTGACAGGAACATACATCTGAGGAAAGGTTTGTAGTTTGTAATGCAACAGAGCTCAAAATATTGAAGCCAATTTTTTTTTTTTTTTTTTTTTTTAAATCCCCATTGCAGTTATCATTGGTGCCCTGTGAGCATTCAGGTGAGTTCTGGCTTGTTTTATGTTTAAGAGTAAAGCCTCAAAGCTCTTACTAAGATCACTTTTTTTTCCCCTCCTTAAACACTGCACAGTAGCAAGCACGGTCACTGTTCCAACAACACTGCAATCTAAGGTTCTTCATTTTATGTACCACAAACTCTATAACTGAAGTGGAATGTCATAAGAGAATTACTAATATAAGAAAATGCATGATTGCTACAGGCTTGATGCAAAACCCCTTGTAGCTCCTTTCCACTTCAGATTTCTAAGGTCAAAGCTCTTTGGGAAAGATGAGGAGAGAGCATAAACATGCTTTGGCTTCTTTATATATTTCTGGTATGTATGTGTAAAATATGCATCAAGCAAAATCTAATCCTCCCAGCCTGTTTGAGCATGTTGCATACAGATCAACTGAGATGAAGCTGTATGCTCTGGATCAGAATGGTAGAGTTTAACTAAGAAAGTAGAAAATATATTTTTTCAATACTGTAGTGATTATATCTACTTGATGTATCTTCAATACTGTAGTGACTATAGGCCAGTCAGCTACAGCCACTTCACAACTCTCACCAGAAAACAACATAATAATTGAGAAATACTACATTGAAAATGAGTGATGCTTATGGGGGCATCAATCAGGTATAGCATAATTAATTTGTAGTTAGAACTAAAAATAAGAAACTGTAAGCATTAGAGGAGATTTGGAAGAACTTTTGTCATATTTGAAAGTACACAAGGATGTTGGTAGCATTATTTAAAATAGTTTGTAATAATGACTACTTTTCTTATTGGCTACTGGCTCTTTCAAAAGAGAAGGGGAAAGTGAGCCTAAGAACTGGACTACTTGAGACCAAAAATTACAATGAAGTCTTCATCAGTAAAGTATTATGAATATCTGTAAATAACAATCTAGATGGTCTTTTCAGCTGGGGAAATAATCCATTTTATTGCCCATACTAACACGAAAACTTTAGAAACTTCATGATGTATGGAAGATCATTCAGACTCTTCTATTGCTTATCAAAAAAATCTACTTTTGGATATAATTTTCCATTCCTTAATGGCATCCTAGAGAACACAACATTGCTCTGGTCTAGGAATACAATGGAAAGTCAATTCTGCCATCTACCTGTGATAATGTTTCCATTGTTATTTAGGAGTAAACAAATTCTTCCCCTTTCTACAGTGGCTTGCAAAAATATATATATATTCTTTATCCATTCTACCTGTAAGCTTTCTGAAATACAAGTGTTATAACACAGCACTAAAAAGTGGAATGCACTAAGCAACTGCAAAATGAAATGTTATGAAAAAATCTGGTAAGAACCTGGCAAAGCAGATTTCTAGCTACATCAGAAATAGATCACTTTAATGAACATACATGCTACCCCAGATTTTTTCTGTCTTTTCACTGCAAATTCCACTCTAAAGTCTTCAGAATACTTATGATAAGGGATATGTTAAAATATTAGTGCTAAATTTAAGCAATAATACCTACAAGATGGTTGATAAAACACCTCCATTGGGATTTAAATGTGTATTATTTAGCTTCCATGTCATACTGTGTGGTGACTTTCCATGAAGTTTTCAAAAAAAACCAAAACCAAAATTGTTATTCAGATGGTTACTAACTGCTAAATATTCAAAATACATTTTCACTTCCTACATATTAACATGCTAACACCAGACAGTTTAATCACACTAGGTTTTATATTGCTTACTAGTACACTTTTTTCAAACATGGGTACTGTATTTTCATGAATTTTCTTTAAGCTAGATCATTTTAGTACCTAAGTAGGGGTTCTTCACACTTCTGACAGCTACAATGTGATTGCAGTATTCGAAATTGAACCCTGCAAATGAGCTAAAGCAGGTGTATGCAGACAGCTCATTTGAAATATTGAATGCAAGCAGGATTCTGCATACAGCTCTAATTTTCTGTTCATTGAAGGTACTTAATCACTATTATGATTACTACTGAGGTTTCGTTACAACTGCAGCTAGTCAGAAGGAAATTTTGAGTATTTTTGAAGTGGTTGATACACAAACGTAAATGTGCATTGTACATGGGAAAAATTTTCTCAGCTGCATTAAACTCACATTGGAACAGATAAATGTTCTGGGATTAAGGAAGGTTTCCTCATAAGGTATTTCTGTTTTTTGGTTTTTTTTTTTATAGTACAATGACTATTAAAGCACAGTGGAGTCTGTAGAAATCAATCCCTATCAGAAGAAACCAGATATACTCTGATGCCTGTGACATACTGGGCAGCATTAACCACAAAAATTTGCCACCAAGTCTTTGCTTGCCACACTACTGTCTGCCATAGCCCCTGTGCCCACTACATGTTATGAGGGCATATGATCTACCATTCCCTGAATGAGTAAAGGCAGGTTTGGAGTAATATAGAGGTTGAGGAACCCTTGAACAAAAGAAAAAACATGCAGTGAAATCAAATGGATATAAAGTGTCTGCCGAAACATTTAATTGCAGTTTTTGCAATTTATGGCATGGATGCTGTTGATACGATGGCTGCAGCAGCAGACTGGTTCCTGTGACAGTGAAGATTTAAAGTACCTTCCATCTCTTTCTACAGGTCACTTCTTGTTTTATGACCAAAGCAAAGAAATCTTTTCATTTGATTCCATAATTCTAGCAATGACATGTCCACATGCACATGCAAAAGCCTAATTTTATGGTGAACACTGACTATTGAGGTAAAGTAAAAATGTTGCTATAGGGAATGCAGACACATTTCAACACTGGCACAGAAGTATGTTGCAGTTAAATCAGAGATTATAGCAAACCACATCTTTCAAAGGAAAAAGGTGGAGAAGTTGATTTGAAAGATTAAGAAATATTACGAAACACATCTTTTCCCATTAAAAGTGTGGATTTTCAATGTTATTATCCACACAATGAAATGGTCTGAATAAGAAATTGGAAAACCACTACAAATAAAAACTTGCACTTATGCTGTTTTGTATAAAGAAACTGACATTCAGGATATCCAAAAGAATTTCCAGAATAGTGATAAGGTAGATGACTGGTAAAAAACCATACTAAGTGGTGACTGAGACTGAAAACATTGGCTAGTACTGGAAATAATGTAACACCTATTCAGCATACTGAAAAATTTAGTCATTTTCATTCAGATGCCAGCCTAAAAAATTCTAATTATAAAATTCTGTAGCTGTAATACTTATGGACTTAACTCATGATTACAATTCTCCTTGACATGTGAGCCACAAACGGAATTATTATTTCAGCAAAGTAGCTGCTTCCTCTATTTGCGTTAATTTTACTGTTGTTTAAAATAGAGCTTAAGATATATGATAGTTCAGAATTAAGGCCTGAACTACATCACACTGCAGGATATTAGATATTAGAACTTCATTTCCCTTAAGTACACCAAGCTTCTCATCAATGAATCAATGCCATATTATTAATAATATAGAACAGAAGTATTTATGTCTTCCCCAGTAATCTTTCTATACATTTTAGATGATGACTTGCACTTGGAAATCAGAACTAATGCAGAAACACTGAACTCAGCAGTCACATTTAAAAGCTTAGTACTGCTAAGCCCCAATTACTCTCTGAGAACCAATCACAGCATTTGAGTGAAACTGTTCTGCAGTTTGTAGTCCCTGGCCCTACACGCTTAATCTCTTCCTCTTCGACCACTCAAACAAATCACACATTTCATTCTTGACTGACATGATACCTTCAGCCATTTTTAGCATTTCTTAATTTTCTGTATTCTTTCAATTTGCTTTTTAAATGTTTCCAATTTGCTTGAGCTGTACCAGCTGATTTTAATATTAGATAGCTGTACACCCCTGGGTATTGTAGTAAATGTACTCTTTGAAAATCCATGCCTTTTCTTTTTTTATCTGCTTGCCTTGATATCACATGTCCCTCACACAGGGTAAAAAAACCCCAACAAACAAAAAACAAAACTAAAAAACCCCAACAAACCTCAAATGAAAAAACTCCAATTAAAGTCCTATAAAAGATAAAAATCAGGGAAAATATTAAAACCAGGTCATTGTGCCTTGAAAATATAAGAAATATTATGTACTGTGAACTTGCTGAAACCCTATCTGTATTCTATTTTAAAATGAACAATGATGGTTAGGGGAAGAAAACATAAAAAAGGATTGCAATGAAATTAAGTCTTACTCAGTTATGGGGGATGAAGGAGAGGAAAATGCCCTGTTTCAGTCAGGATTTACTAAGTTTTCTAGAAAGTCTTTTCTCCCCAATTAGTTTTTAAGATATAAACATACAATCTCACAGGAAATGAGACAGGATAGAGACACTATCCAATTTCATGGAAAAAATTCCAAACAATAATAGAAGACAAGACATTTGGTATGTTCAAAACTGAAGATAGGGCACCAGTACTGTAAAAGGCAATGGTGTTTTGGGCTACATGCTTTCAATTTTAAATAAAAAAAGTTTTTTGCTCCTGGATATATCGTACTGTCATTCCCTATGTCTTTTAAATAACAATGTGTCATTAATGAACCAATATGATCAAATACAGCTTGGCAGAACCTTCTGTGTGACTCATGGCATAGAGCACTGCAATTCTTGGTTAAATACTCAGGACAGCATTATTTTGTATTGCTGTAGCAAATACTGCTGTAGCAGCAACAACTGTTAACAAAACTGCAGATTTCAAAAAAACCCACAAAAAGAAGTCCTGTAAAGCTTTGTTGTCCATTTTTAGTGAGAATATTAAAAAAAAAAGAATACCAAAAGAAAAGAATATCAACCTTGTGAAAAAAAATGGACCAGGATGCCAAAACAGTAGGAAACCTAGCAACTATTTTAAAAGAAACCTGTACAACTGACTGATGCAGAAGTAGAATTAATTTCTGAAAAACAACAAAACCAGTCAAAAATTCTCAGAAATTACATTAGTATACGTACAAATGCACTTCATGCCATCACGTGCATGCCGATGCTCACACCCAGCACACTTCCACCCCGTGAATCCAGGCTTGCAAGTGCACTGCCCAGTGACAGGGTCACAGGGGACAGGCAGGGAACCGTATCGATCGCACTCACATTCCTGGCAGGATCCTCCTGGAGTCTGTGGGTTTCCCGTGTAGCCAGGAGAACATCTAGACATTGTAAATACAAAACCACATTTGGCCAACTGGTATGCATAGTGTACTACAATGAATACTTGGCAAGAGTGTAATATATAAACATTCACTCATGAACCATGAGTAATTCTCTGGTGCTTTATGGCTCTGTGCATTTGCAGAAGAAATGTTATAAAGTTTCCAATAAACTGATAATAACTTTTAATGAGGACATGGAACAGTCTGGGTGGAAGAAGTATGCAAATGAGATTCTATAGCCTTCACAGTTTTCAGCTAGATTTCTATTATACCACAAAAAAATTTCAACATTAGTGATATTTGGACTACAGACCTTTTTGTCTTTCACAGTCAGTGCCTAGGAGGGCATAATAGTCACCAGAATAAAGGGTATGAGTGACATTAAGACACTATAAAGCATGGTACCTAATTTTAGGTAAATGTCACATTTTTCAGTTTACCTTGTGAGGCCCAGGGAAAAAAAAAAAAACTACAAATCAGAAAGACTTGGACTTTCTATGATTTTATGAATATCTGTGGTATAAATAACATTATCAGTTTACAGTGGGTGTACGTCTTTTATGACTGAGTTTTAACAAAGAGAAAACAGCTTATCTGAAGCTGTGTATTTAAATATTAGTAAATATATATTTATAGAATCCAAGGACATGGCTCTCCTTCATGTCTTGCATGCCTTCCACTGTCCCTCTTTTTTCTTTTTCCATTCATCCTACCTTTCACAGTACTGGCCTTCATATCCAGGTGGGCATGCAGTACATCGGTAATCATTAGGTCCTTCAGCAACACAAGAAGGGCTAAAACTAAAACAAAAGCACATAAAAAGCTTTTTTTACTCTATTGCATCATTTAACTCTAGTCAGCTGTGGTAAGTTCCACTCTTAATGTAAATGAAAACATCTTCATATTTGTCTAGAAAGACATGGGAGAACTCTCCTTTCTGTTAAGAATTTTGTGAACGCCTTGCTGAGGTACTTGCACACTTCGGCAAACACATGAAGGGTAGAACCAAAGAGGGTTGGGGATGGAGAGGGGACACAGAGGGGATGGAGACAGAGACAGCCATTGTTGCAGACTTATGTGATTTAATGATGCCATCACTGTGAATAAAAGTAATGGGAAGGATGTGAAAAAAAAAGAAAAATGATTAAGATGCTAACAAACATTCAGCCTTTCTAGTATGATATAATTTTAATTTGAATAAAAGGAGACAAACCAAAAAGAGTTTATTGAAAGGTAAGACATAAATAGGGAGAAAGAAGACAAAGACAAACATGTAGCATTTTCTCAAGGACATACTGAAGAGAAAAGACTGGCCTACAGAGGTAAAAAAACCCCAAACCTAAAGGCTACCTTCTTCACAGTCAGGGAGGAGTCATATTTTAATCACAGAAGAAATCAGATTATTTTTACTAAGCCTTGACATAGATGAATAACTAGTGACTGAAGTTCATACCTATGGGAACTGTGCAAAGCAATATGTTGCTGGAATATTAAATGCATTAAATGCCTACACAGACATCTAAAACAAACAAACACAAAAAAATAAACAGTAGGTAAGGGAAAAGAAACAGAACTAAATATTAAAATTATTCAATACTGTAAAACTGTTACAGCTCTTTCTGGAAAAATAACCTGAAAAGCACAGATGTGGCTACTGGTGAGCCCAGATCTCCTTCTTTGTACAGTAGTCAGCATCCTATTCTAACGTGCTTATAATGCATTAAATCCATAATGCTTGAATGAGTACATAAAGTAACAACTTTGCAAAAATATGTAAACAGATCTGTTGCTCAAAAATTCATTATCCAACACATTTTCAGCTCTATAAAAATAAATCTACACCTCCACCTCAGGCTCTCTGTTCTTTTCTTTTCCGGCTCACGTTTGAAGTTGACTTCTGATCATATAGGAGTATAACAACAGTATTTAAAAGCTTAGTGGAGTTTTTTTTTTAAATTTCATGCATAAAAATAGTTGCAATATACTCATTCACAAATATTATCATGCCAGTCATGACATAAGCTAATGGGTTAGCTCAGAAGCTATCTGCATTTCGTGCAGATCACAATAACTTGACTACCATACAACAGTTGCAGGTAGTTAGATGTTTTTTTCTTAATCTTGAAGAGCTTTCACTGAGCTGCACAACACACACAGATACAAGGTGTGATATCCTAATTTTCCACCCAATTATGTAGCTTTATGGAATTAATCTATCTCACCTAAGCCTATCCATTAAGAAGATGGATCACACAGGTAGTCTCGGCCAGCTGTTCAGGCATCCACTCTCAGCAGCGTGAAATGGAGACACACAAACACATGCACACATTTGAAATATCTCCTCCTCAGCCCTCTCTCAAATGGTCGTTTCCTTCAGTATTAACATAGCTGAGATGTCTAGCTGTCTGTCCCTGCATTTACTCTACAGGCACCAAAATTATTCAAAACTACTGCCATCAGAAGTAGAAATCTCATCGACGATGTTTAGAGATAATCTGAGTTAAGCTCTATAAAACCCAAGCAGTTCTGCTTCTGGGCATACTCAGATCTGACTTGTCTCTCCACAGCACTAAGAAACTGTATGCTCATGATGAAGTTCATTTACTAATTTCAGAACAGGTGCTGCTCTCTCATCTCCTATGATGGTTTTTGAACAAAAAAGCCTCATGATGACTTTGATGTAAGAATGATATTAAAGGCCCTGACAACATCCACAGCCATGCAGACCAGGTGGCTGCTTTGCTTACTTGCCCTTCCTCAGGCTGCTCAGCAGTTTGAGTGAGTTCTCAGGATGTATGTACTACCTGGAGTCCACACAGGTCTCAACTGTAGAGCACATCAGCAGCACCCACTGCCTGTGTTTTATGTTAACTTTCAGACAAGGTACTGAAGTGATTTCTGGAGCCCAGTATGGAGAATCTGTCTAAATTCTTGTAGCTGGTGAAGAGTCCTGCTCACTTTCTGCTGCAACACCTGTGTTTATGAGCAACTGAAAGTTCTTAGGTTTTAGGAAAAAATAGGATTGAATGATATTTTCAGCACTTTCTACTTCCGGTTAGTAACAGTTGGGGTATTTTTGCTGAGATACAAAGCTGAGAAGCCTCTCAGCCTTGTTCTTTGTAACTTGAATGTCCTTTCCTGATACTAGTAGGTAAAACACAAGATGAATTGGAAAGAAAATATTAATGAAAAAAGAGTACAATTCAGAAAAACATAGAGTTAAGAACACATTATAACTTACTGAGACAAAGGGTATTTCTTTAAGCCCCTTCTATAATTGTTTGGGTATTTTCAGATCAGTATTTACAAGGTTTGGAAGTCTTCTTAAGAACAATTGCCACAGATAAAAAAAATCATCATGTGTTTAGCAACTTAACTTTGAGAAAGGGATTCTCTCCTTCAAAATAAAACTCAGACGATACTGAAAGAATAAAATTAAGGAAAAAGAAGAAAAAAAAACAACCCACACTCTCTGATGTGCTGGCTGAAATACTCACACAAACATCCTAAAAGCACAGCAAAATTGTTTTAAGGAACATTTCCAACCTTTGAAGAGAGCAATCATGAAACGCAAACCTTTTCAGAGCAGTACTAGGGTATGATTCCAAAATTCATTATGAGCATTTCAGCAAAACAACAAACAAATCCCAAGTGCTAAAGTATCGTCTGTGGGTAATAATAAGGAGACATTGCAGCAAGGCTCATTAGCATAAAGCAACCAATAAAATTTATGCTGCAATAAGTATATTGCTTTTAAATTATTCTATCTTTCACAAATTGCCTAAAACTCATGTAACATTAAATAAAGAATCAATAAATTCCACAGTGGAGCAAGAAAGCCACTATAATACATTTATACCAACATAATATATGAGCTCAAGACTTTTTAAAGCTCCCTTGTGGCTTTATTGTACTTGAGTTCTGCTCTAGCTTCATTTGTGAGAATGTCTTTAGAACACACATTCATTATTTGTCAAGCAATGTATTTTCTAGCACTTATTAATTTATTCATCACAAGTTAGCAAGGGAGCAATTTCTGACTTCCAAAGGAAGATCAATTAGCAACAGTAGGTATGAAGTTTTTTTAGTATGGATTTCATAATGTAGTTCTCCTGTAACCACCTGAAAAACACAGTGAGGCCCAAAATAAGTTCTTGCTTTCTGGACAGGTAATTTTGCATCAAGAGTTTACTTACTTATTACTAGGAATGGTCAGCGGACAAGCACAAGGCTGGCAGTCATCTGGAGAGCCTTGGACAATGCCATAAAATCCCAGAGCACATCTCTCACAGTGGTGACCAGCAGTATTGTGCTGACAGTTCTGCAGAGAAAGGAGACATGATGAAAGCTGTATTTGAGAATTTCAAGAAAGAAGACAACATTTTATTCCCAGCCTCAGAGATTCAAACTTATTTCAAGTCATAATTTCTCTCTCCATGATACGATTCACAATGGAACTGCTTGTTTAAGCATCTGTCAAATGCCTGTTGAGTTATATATGGGTTTACAAGAATAAAGACAGGAGGCCTGTAGCTAGCCAGATGTATCCTACAGAATTTCTTATACCATTCATCCTTCCATCCCTTTTTTGTTCCAGGGGTTGAAGCAGAATAAATAATAAATTAAAATTCAATCTTACTGTATCTAGTCACATGTGTTATTACCTATAAAAGGGTTTAGTGCCCAACACATGGTACATTACCTCCTTAGTTAGCAGTTTTTCTTTTTACACAAGTAGTAATTCAGTGACAATAATGCACTGCATAATCTGAACTCTAGAAAATCAGATTGCAAATCTTTGAAGGTAGATGGTTTCCTTTTTCAAACCCCTTTTAACTTTGGCATTTAAGCTATTTAAGCAAAACGAAATTAAAATATTGCCCCCCCCCTTTTTTTTAAGATCAGTTACACAACTTATATGAATTATGAATTTTACTTCATGATCCACCTAGTGCATGAGTTCAGAAATCCAATACCTGACAAATTGATGTTTCAGGGTCACACATAGTACTGTGTCCATGACACTGGCACAAAACACAGGTGCCTAAGGGCTGAGCAGGTGTCCTTCCTGCAGGTGAAGATGGAAGCCTATAAAATCCTGGAGAGCATGACTGCAATAAAAAAAGATGCAGAAGAAAACAGATCATTATAGAGTGCACTAGGTATGGGGGAGCACTGCAAGCTCATCTTTCCAATCACCGGTTTTTACAAGTTGTGAAAAGAACCCGACAGTCTTCCAGCTGTGTTACAAACTATATACAGTACTTTACAGATAATAAGAGTCAGGCCTAATTAGAAACATGGCTGAAAAATCCCTGGAGCACTCCACTGGCACCAGGCATTTCATATTACAGCTTGAGAGACCTTTCATTCAGATGCAGAACACCTCACTGCTCTCACTGTGCATCAAGCATCATTCCTTTCATTTCTGAAGAATAAGGTTTGTTTCTGAAATACATTTTTTCCATGGACTATAGAGAGTAAGCATGAGGATTCTGTTTTCTTCACCCTTGGTGATTTTTTTCAGCTTTGACAAGCTAATATCTGCCTACATACTGCCTGATGGATAACAAGCAAAAGCTGAACAATAATAATCAAAAACCTGGCTGCATTATTTATAGCTATGTAATTTAAAGACCATAAAAGTAAAGAATTCAAAGTATTAAAGGGTTTACATGTCTTGGGACTATTAGCCCCAAATCAAATTTATCTATCACTAAGTCTCCTCTACCCTAGCTTGGCAATAAAATTCTGAGAGCGACCCACAAATTACTAGCAAAGCTGACATGGGAAAAATCAAACACTTGATCTTTATTATTATGCAAATGTATTAAAATGTCTACATAGCTCACAGAAAGCACTCAGTTATGACAGCATAAAAATACAAACAAAAACATTTTGAGGGGTGAGTGCCTACAGGCATGTCACTTTTCCCCTGTATAAATCCCTCCACCCAGTGGTGCTAGGAGCCTGTGAAGGCTCTGATGAGGTAATTTCCTAGCGTCGACAGCAAAATGGAAAGAATCTCAACAGTACACTTTTCACACAGCAATAAAATGGATGCAAAAGAAAAACAAAGAGAATCTAAAGTAACTTTTTGCAATCAAAAGCCCGATTCTTCAATCAAGCAGTAGCTGACATCTTAGATTCTACTCATAAGACATTGCTCTGAGACTTTTACAATCATTGCCAAAACCTCCAGGAGCCTAAGTTACGGGAAAAGCATAAATACAAATATTTTCTTTAGAACCACAAAAAAAATAATCCCATGCTTTTCCCCCTTTATTTTGACTCAGACTACATTAAGATCTCTGAAGCACAGAAACAGTCTATCTGCTTTTGCATGGTTTGTGAAGAATTCCAATTTAGATAAATAATCTCAAATAGAAGTAATTTTTTTTAGTACGATTTCCTATTTTTTCCTCCCTTTCCATCTCCAGAAGAATTCTTGTCCAAACATAAGATTGTATAAAGCATAGATTTAGAATCTAAGTAGTGATAAATGGTGCATCCTGAAACATATCTTTTTTTCTGACATCCTATTGACACGTTTCTCATCTATTTTGATCTGAGCATTTATGAGATGAAATGGGACACACATGAAAGATGAAGATGACTACATTTTTTTATTACTAGTTTGAAAGTTTTTAAGAAGTAGCCATTAGGGATACTTGTACCATGTTTTTTCAGCCTTCTACAAGATTAATTTAACAACAAGAACAAAAAAAAAGGATATAAAAGTAATTTGTAGTAAAAAGAGTTGTGCACATAATACTCACAATGCAATTACAGAATAAATCATGAAATAGATACATATACGCTGTTATCATTACCTAAAAAAAATGCCTGGGAATCAGATACTTTTCTCCTGCTGAAATTAAATAGAGCACACCATAACCTACACTGAGCACATTAAAAATAAACTAAGTTATGAGTGTGTCAGGACTGCACAATTAAGCCCAAAGTATGAAGGCTGCAACTGAGACATTTACTCTGACCTTAGGTGGGTATGAATTAAAATAAAGTTCTAAATACATTATAATGTTTTTTTCCCTGAAAAATATATTTTTTTACAATTTTTTTTTTTTAATTTTGTACTGAGCAGCTGCTGTAACTGTTGATTTCTCATATGTGGCTTTATACACACTCAGGTGTATGGTCTTATTGAAAAGAGAATGCCTTCATTCCCCTCCTTCAACATATTTCCTATGAACTCACTGCTCCTGTTGCCTCATTAACTGTAGAACACAATCACAGGCAACATCAGAAAGGAGCAGAGTTCTTGCAGATAACAAAGCACCTTTCCTTGCATTTACTGACTCAATTTTTTTTTGCCCAGTATTAATTTGGGGTAACCCTGCATAAGATCCCAGTTAGTCAGGATATCTGAGGGATTTGCAGAACAGTCAAGGTGTTGCTTCCTGCTGCTTCCACCTAAGAATTGCAACAAAGCAATTTGAAACTGCTAGTGCTGCTTAGAAACAAACCCACAATGTTTTGCACGTGGAAGGACTTTCAGTCTCATCATCAAGTGTGCAAAATATTAAAAAAATAGTAAAAGATATAAACTTCTACACTGCAGTTGACATATTAGATCTTAAAACACTGTCTTGGTACCTATCATGATACATTTTACAAAAGTATACGAGTCAGCTGATTTTCTATATAATTTGGGTGCTTTTGAAATATGCAATCTTCAGTATGAAAAATGCTTGGAACCCACCTACCCCCCCCAAAAAAAGGACATATGAAAGGACCACCAAATTCATGGATCAACATTTCTCCCATGTCCAATGATTTAGAAATTTGCCAATAATTCAACTGTTCCTAAGGACAAAGCAAAATACCCTATTTGGACCATGTTCCAGAATTTCTGCTCCTCTTTACAGCCATCTGATTGCTTATACAAAGGGAACTGAACTGTGCCAGGAGGCAAGCTTTTGTGTATGGGCTGAGCAAGATCATCTTTGCTCTTAGAAGATATGATATTTTAATGGTATTGTGTATTATGGCCTCATCATAACACAACAACATAGTATAAGCTATTGTACACATTACACTGTTGCTGTTGTACACATAGTATTATACCCTTATCTGTCCATAAAGACTTGATCAGTCAACATCAGTGACACAACTAAGGCTCAGAGATGCTGACCCAGTTATAACTCCCATTCCTGTATTCTAAGTTTTTTCAGTCATCACCATGGTTCCAGTGACATATGTGCCTAAAGCACAAAAAAGTGCTTCAATTCCTTGTGAGAATATCCTTGGGAGGTACTTGATAGAGAAGGAATAGAAGTAATTAAATTAAGGGAGAGTTGTTGCCAGTTAAATGAGTTCACACTCTAATTACTTATCACACCTTCCTAATGAATGGACCAAAGAAGGCATAAAGACTCTTACTGGAAACTAAGTTAGTACTGTACCTCACAAGATAAACCAGAATATCCCAATGGGCAGTCACATTCCTCAATCAAATAAGCCTGAGGAGTCATCCCAGACACAGTGCCGCCTTCAGCAACTTCCATTGAGATCTCGGAAATCCTGGAAAAAAGGAGCAAACATCTCTAATGAGATTACCCAAGCACTAACTCAAACCCAGCTAGTTCATAGTCAGCTAACATGGGAGAAAATGGATCTTATTTGGCAGTCTGCAGGCTTCTTGATCAACAGGAGACAAACGGCATTATTTTTGTTTATCCTAAGTAAGCAATAAAGCTACCACCACTGCCAGCCTCATTTTCCATTTTTTTTTTTTTTTTTTTTTTTTTTTTTGGCAATAGCAGAACTAAATTGTCTCTCCTGCTTGATTTTCTCTTTTTTAAATCTCTTTTCAGCCAAACTATTAACAGCTTATATCTGATTCTGTATTTGGAAAGAATCATTAAGAAATTGAAGTCACACACTAAATGCAGTTCCAATTAATGATTCTCAGAGGTACAGCGATAAAATTGCTCACTAAATGAGCTTTTAATGAGGCAAATAGTTAAAAACCCCATATAAATCTATCCTGAGCAACTTAATAAGCTCTAGACCAGTCTTTAAAGATATTGGACATTTGCATTTTAGCAAGAGTTTTAATATCTGTAGCCAGATATTTTTCTTTCCCCCCCCCCTTAGAATCTTTTATAAACATAAACAAACAATTAAAAGCAAACAGAAAATCCTACTACAGAAGCATCAGATAAGGATATGTTTCATGGTAGAACTTCTGACATTTTAACTTTCCAAGCATTTTTGTGATTGTATTTATAGTAATAATATCTTTGCCTCTAAAGCACTCCCCATCTTTCTGGCGTGTCTGCTGGCCTGCCAAAGAGGCTTGAGACAGAAAACAAACATAGTATCTACTGCAATACACTTAATCCTAATGTATTACAATGCTTCTCTTTTAGCTTTCTTCTTTATTAATTTGTTCGTTTGTTTTCAAAGTTTCTTTAAATGAATGCTATGATCTGGAACCCTCTTACTGTCTTTGAAAAACAAAATGAGTAGAATAGTGTAAATCTTAAAGCTTCAAATATATTGCCAACCCAAAAGAAGATTTTGAAGAATGTGTGGCTTATTAGCTGAATAAACAGCACTAATGCTGCTGGAGTCTGTTCATTGTTTGTCTGCAGGGCTAAAGCAGAGGGGCTCATGAGGAGCTCATGCAACTGCTCGCCTCCTCCTCATGCTCATAATCCGTCCATCTATTACCAAACCTTGATTATTGAGTCCATGAGTAACACTCTTCTGTACATTGATGTATAGGCATCAATGTCAGAATGACTTTAGGAAAATCAACTGTCCACTTAATCAGATTTTTGTGGTTGAAATGAAGTGACGTGTCTCACACCTGATGCTACTTTGTGTCAACGCAAAATTCCCACATCCTCTAGTAAATTCAGCACTGTGCTCCCCTCTTACTACCTGAAGAAAAGGGTTCAGTGTAGCTGGGAAACTGAACAAAAAAAAACCCCAATGAAACAAAGCCAGGTAAAAGTAGAAGACTGCAAGTAAAGAGGGCAAAACCATTCAGATCCAATATATCAATGTAAGCTTATACTCTGAAAATTTATTAGAAAAACAACATGAAATCTTCCTCTCGCATCATCTTCAAGGCTGAGGTAATGGTCTGTGTGCTGCAAAAATGAACTATTTATTGTCAGAAAGCTGTATTTACATAATAATAGTCTGGGACCACAAATGTACCTGTTTGTGTGAAAATGTTACTTAAGGAAGGTCAGGCCTGGGTGATTCTTGGAACAAGTCTAATAGGCAGCAGTCCAACAACTGCTACCTGATCAGTGTCAGAGATATTGAAATAATTTACAGTCAAATTGAAAGCATACTTCCAATTCAAACTCATTTATTATCATGGCCCAGTTGCCTAAGAAGCAAGCCAAAATCTAATAAAATAAATTTCATTTTAAAGCAATGAATGTGAAAACAAGGGCAAAAAAATGAACAACCTAAGAGAAAAATGCTTAGCTTTGGATTCTGTGCAGAAATCTCTAAATCACTAGTAATGCTTCAGCTTTGAAGCAGAAACAACATTAGTATTCTGCTAAACTATATAGCTAATACAGCGCTAATGCTAGAACTTGATTTTAAAATAGGCTTTTCCTCTAGTTTGTCACTTATTTGCAGCTTTTAAATTCTGCAATTAAAATTAAGGCACTATTAAAAACCTCAAAAAAATTTTAAAAACCCTCATATATTTAATTTCCTCCTCCCATACAGTTTCTTTTTCATTATACTTTTCTACTGCGTACAGTCAGGTAGAAAGAGAAGCTTTATTAGTTTAGAACAGTGCCTTTATTTAGAAAGCACAACACATTGTATTTAAACAAATGTATTATTATAAGTTGCTTAATTCAAACATTTGTTTAAAGCTGAGCATAAATATTGTCCTTGAGAGGGTCTCGGATTATTTTTCATAAAAGCCTTCAATTTTTACACAAGCTAATATTCCACTAACCTTTAAAAGCATTTGGGGGTGATTTATTTTGTGGTCTTAAGCAAAATGTCCTCTCAAATAATTCAAGGTGATAACTTGAAAAAAATAATAATGCATTCCTGCTGTTTATTTTCTACTTAAAGTCTCAGATGCCATGTGATTGAGTTTACCTACTATAACTATTGTAATAGAACCACTCCCAAAGACCAAATATGTTATGATATGCAGGGTTATGGTTTCAGATGGAAAGTTACCAGAAAGAACAACTCTTAGCTAAGTGAACTGTAAAGCCCTTCTCTGTTCTTTGTGTCATTACTAGGTAGCCTTGGTAAAATGGTGGTGTGTTACAATGCAGGTCAAGTTCAGTCACAATGGTTATATGCATCTCAGAACATCATCATGAAAACAGAGGTTCATTTTTGTGACTTAGGCTGCTTGAGATATTGTTCAGTTTTAACTACAGCTGACCTAGGATCTGTAATGCATAAAGGAAAGGGAAGGGAGAAAGAGATACTAAAGATGGAGATGCTTCTTAAATTTTCTATGTCACATTGGAGTTACTTTCCTATCTTTTTCCATGGAAACTCTGTGTTCTTCTCATACAACAGGCAAAAATTGATTTTGCCTAAACTAAATGAAACCAATATAAAACATTAATGACACCTGCTGTGAATATTTAGCATCTGGGAGAACAAGTTTGATGAATACTTTCTGTGAATTATATACCATAAATAGAGAAAACAGCACTGACTGTCCTTTCTATCACACAATGATGCAATGTTGCATTGTATCTGTCCTGCTATTCTCCTTCATAAATTCCAAAGGTCATGTTCTTAATAGGCCTATTTGTGACCTAGAAATCTAGAAATAATTTTAGCCTATCACTTTTATGACAGTCATGGAAAGGACCCCCGGAGGCCTTTGGAGTTTAACTCAAATTACTCTTGCGTCCTTACTAATAATTTTTTCTTGCAAGGGATACTGCAGATTAGTTAAAAACTTTGAGGAACAATTTCTGTGATCTATTTTAGTGCTTATTTGCTCCCAGAAATTTTTCTCTCTAGTCAAATGCAAATCTTTCCAGCTGAATTTTAAGCTCATCTTTTTTTGACTTACCCACCATGGCAACAGAAAACTGTTTCTTTTTTTTGTTTGTGATAACTAAATCTGTTTTTTCACATATTATCTCAGTCATATTATCTGACCTCTGATGATGTTCACTTTATCCTCTGAACACTAACAATTTTTGTTTGAATTCTGCTGTTTCACTACTTTTGGGTGGAAGATCAATTTTTTGCACTTTGCAGGCTGTACCTGGTTATAACTGCAGCAACAATATTAGCATTTCTCAACATCATCATTACCAAATCATGTTTGCCTGGTGATATGCTGTAAACAACAGAACCCTCCTTGAAAAATAGTTAACTAAGCAGTTGTTCCTTGTTTGTTCAATTGTACTGCTTCCAAAGCGTAAAATCATATAGTTGACTTTAAGACTGCAACAGATTTTCGTACAATTCTTGTCATCTTGCTGTCTGATGTCCAATTCAATCTTATTAAGCATTAACTTTATTTCATTATCTAACCCATTAATGAACACATTTAATAGAAAATGTTAAACAAAACCAGCCCTTATATATTGGATTAAGTCTCATTTAACTAAAGGGCTCTTTCATCTTTGACTTTTTCCCTCATTTCCCATTTGTAAGAGAAAATTCCATCACATGCTAACATTTATATTTAATTACAGGATCACGTTTGCATAAAGTAGACATTTATTGAAAAATGCTTTGGTTTGCTTTCAGGATGTGTGTCCTTGTATGTGCTTTCCATTAGAGGAACCTAAAAATAAGGATTTTGTTTGCCTATCGTGATTTGCATTTTCTACTGAAGAAAATTTCCCTCTCCTGCATCTTCTGCTATGCTGAATGCTAACTCTTTCTGTTCTTCTGTTGTGCAACTGCTTGTAGCTTACGTTATAAATAAAAATTCTGCTGGAAGCTCTATCAAGTTATCTGTGACTACCACACAGTTTCAGACCACTGCATGAAATAGTTACCTGCTCTGCCTCATGATATTGCCATGAGTAGCCTTAATAAGAATGTAATGAACATCATACAAGACATTCATGAAGTCCTCCCGGGACACAGCTCTACTTGGTCTTGGGTCATCTCCATAATGCTTCCACGTGAAATCTGCTTGGGAGATTGTCTTGTTGACACCCGGGTCATCGTGATAGTATTCCCAGGGCCCCCTTTGGTCAGCACCATAATATTCCCATTCATGCTGAAAGACAGTAATACAAAAACAGAGTATTAACAGTATTACGAAAACCGGGTGTTCAAATTCTGGGGGGGAAAAAACCAAAAAAAAAACCAAAATGGAAATGTTACCTCTGTCAGCTCGATCTCATGCCTTGTCAGTTGTCCAATCAGAGGGGCAGCCATATGCCGGACAATAATTCTTGTATGAGTGGGAGGCCCACCTCTTATGATGACTTGTGGGTAGTAAGTAGTAAAACCTGTCTCTTCTCGTGCTTCAAAGTAGATTGCATATTTCAGTTTCCCTCCATAAGAGGTCAGCTAACAAAGCAAAGCACAAAGTACAGGAAGAAATCTCATTTTTATTTAGCCTGGGTATATGTAGGAATGAGACACATTCTGCAACTGTGTGCAGTCTGACGAATGTGGTAGAAAATAGCAATACATGCTTGTGGAACTATCCAGGGACAAGGGCTGTGTTAAAAAATAATGATTGGCAACCTATCATTGTACTTCACTAAACCCAAAAACATTATCTATTCATTTATATGCTCCTCAAATTTGTGTTTAGAGAAAGAGACATCCAAGTACCAAAAAAATCATTACAGAGGCAGATAACAATCTCCAAAAGGAGGGTTATTTCAATAATTTTCTCTTCTGTAACTTGCAACAATCTGTTTTTTTAATGGAGAGAAGCAAAAAGTTATGAGACAGTCATATTAAGTTAATGCAGGTAATTTTTCATACAACATTTTTATGAGAGAATTTATATAGTGTTCATGTTGTAGATGTATGGATTTCCATGATAACAGAGCAAACAATTTTTAATAATGAAATGGCATTTATTTACTTTTGAAGTACTTTCAACTGTGCAATGATATGCACATTGGAAAGGAAAATAGACATTGCAAAATACAAATATAAGATTTAAAAAATTATAAATCCATGTCAGTATTCAGTGGAATTTTATGTTTACCTTTCGTCCCTCAAACTGCTCTGGAAGTCTCCAGTAAACAGGTTCTGATCGAAGATCCTGCATCACCTGCTCAATATTTGCTACTATTTCAGGAGGCTGGAATGCAATCCCCGAAAGGGTGCTGCGCTGAAGCTTTTCATCCACCAGTGGTATAATCATTTGCTCTGGCTTCAAGGTCAACTATAAACATTAAAAAAAAAAAAAAATCAACAAGAAAATTGACACTCCTTTTCCCCATCAAGTGTTAGTCTTTAAATTCTATCTCTTAAAAAAATATTTCTATGCAATATAATTTTGCATCATGATCAATTTGTCACAAAAAATTCTTACTATTCCTTCATGTGTAAACAGTGACAATAATGACTTTCCCCTCAAGCCTTTTGCACCTCAGCCTCATGTTAACAAAGAGCATCCTAACATTGGTTAAAATAGTTTCATCAGCAACTGATGGCAGTAATTTTCTTGCAGCGGTTTTCATAGTGCTATTTCAGTCTTGAATAAGGTCCTTTTTTTTTTTTTTTTTTTCCAAATTGAAAAATCACCAACAAACAATGGAAAAAAACCAAATTAACTGAACCATGGGAAATTTATGCTGGACAACACGCATTTGTGACCCTTGAATACCTGGGAAAACTTTGCATCATATACCAGAGATTAATGCACTGGACTGCATAATTTCCCCATGTGAACAGCTAGCTCTTCTGGGTTTTAATAGCTTGATTTGGCTTGACATCAGCCACCCTATGACTAGTTTTCTTGTCTACTTATTTACTTTTCAAGCCTTGACCCCGATTGTCTAATGGAACATATTGCTCCTTCCACCTTTCAAAGTATAGGGAAGAAAATGACTGCTTAAATGTTTGGCCATTTTCTAGCTACCTCTCAGTGCCTGACTAAAAGATGTCAGCAGGAAACAACATTATCGCATTACACGGCTCAGCAGTTTTCTACTCACCCACATGCGAATCAGCCCCCGTGCCTCTCTGCACTGTGTACTCAGGCCAAAGCAATAGCAACTGCTGCAGCCAAGTGGGTTTCTGGCAGAGAGACCAAATGTGCCAGACTTGCACCTGTCACAGTGGACACCTTCCACATTAACCTGGAAGCAAGACAATAATATAAAAAAAAAAAAAAAAAAAAAAAAGAAAAAAGAAAGTCGCTTTCATTTTGAGGTAGTAATAAGCAAAAGAAAATCATACAGTAGTGATAATAACAGGGTGCAGAAAGGAATAATAAGCACAACGAAATATCCAGAGAACATTCCAGCTTCTTATCATGTCTGTATGCAAACATATGCAGTTAGTGTAACTGAGGCATTTACATTATATTTCCATTAATTAACAATTTACATTATAGCAGCTTTCCAGTATCTGAAGCAGACATACACGAAAGCTGGGGTAGGGTGTTTTGCACAGGTGTGCAGCAAGAGTACAAGGAGCAATGGATTCAAACTTGAAAAGGAAAAGTTTAGGTTAGACATTAGAAAGAAATTCTTTAGTGTGAGGGTGGTAAGACACTGGAAGAGGTTGCCCAAGGAAGCTGTAGGTGCGCCCTCCCTGAACGTGTTCAAGGCCAGGTTGGATGGGGCCTTGAGCAACCTGGTCTGGTGGAAGGTGTCCCTGCCCATGGCAAAGGGGTTGGAACTAGATGATCTTTAATGTCCCCTCCAAGCCTGGTTATTCTATAAATCTGTGATTTAAATCTACTGGATAGCTCTGAGCTACTCATTCTAGCTTCAAACTGACAGCGGTGAGCACAGAAAAATCAAATGGAATTTTGGGAATTATAAGAAAGCTATGTTCTGAAATTGCCAGGGTTAATCAAGCCTTTTGTTTCGTAGGAATAAGCTTTGACAAGTTAGAAAGTTTAAGGTACAGCACTAAATGTTCTTGTGGAATATTTTAATGGAAATATTGTATAGAAAAGCTTTGCCCTCTTGTGATGGTTTTCCACATCATTGTATAGTATTAACAATGCTGAAAGATTTCACTGTTGCAATGTCAGGGCTTTTATTTTAATTTTTCAATTAGTCTAAACAAAAAAAGTATACCAAGATGTTTTTTAAAAAAATCACCCATATGAAAACACTGATTGGCTTTTCCTCTCCCTGCTTCTTTTCATTTTGAGAATCATGTGAAGAAGCCAATCTAGAAAACAAATTCAACTTTCCAACCATTATACAGGAAACCAGCAGCTTCCCCAAGGATTTACCCTTTTTAACCCTCATTTCCACGTGTAATTCAGCAAATGTGCCTGCACCATATTTAGCTTAGATTTTGCTGCTTTTTGTCAGGGCTGAAAATGGGCCTCCTGAGCTTTTGAAAGCTCATTTCTGCACCTATAACAGCAGGTTTGAATGGGAACTATTACAATTTTATAAAAATCCAGCTTCTTTTAGTATATATAACTCAAAAAAGATACACAAAAGGTTAACCAACCCTAGATTTAAATTCAACCTCAGATTTAAATAAAGGAAAAAAAAAAATCTTCTGACTTAATTCAGTATTATTTGTCAATTTTCAGACATAACGTGAATTTTACTTGCTTTGCATTTTGTTTCATGTCAATTGCAGTTTCTTATCATCAATCATCAGCTAAATATATACTGCTAAGTTCCACTAACAGAAACATAGAAATAACTATATTATCCTTATAAAAATCAGCAAAGAAACATTGCTATTTAAAAATGACATAAATTCCCATTCATTCTACTTGGTGTTTACAAGAGCTACAAGACAGACATTAACATGCTGGACGTAATCCAGAACAGGGGCACCAAGCTGAAGAGGGGCTGAAGCACATCATGTATCAGGAGAAGCTGGAAGAATTTAGATACTTCTATTTTTCCACTTCAGAGGATGATAAGACAAATAACTGATCATTAGGCTGAGTTTTACCCTGATGATCCACATACTCACTTCCATTTTCTTGTGTTCTCACCATCAAATGAATTAGTGTTTGTGAAATAGAACATGATGTTTTCTACTCAAATACACAAGAAAAATGGGAGGATAATCGAGCAGTTTGCATGAAGAGGTTGTGAAATGTCCATCCTTGGAAATACTGCCTCAGCAGTATCTTTCAAAGAAGATCCTGAAGTAATGACCTGTTTCAGTGCTGCATAACCATCCTAGTGATATTTTTTTCCTACTGTCCAATTCAAAATTCCTAAGCTGCCATTAGTAGCTGTTGACCCTTGCCACATCTTTGGCTACTATCAGAAAGGACCTGACTCTATTAACTACCCTTTGAAAGTAGATGTAGGCTGCAATTACACTTTCTTTTCACATCTGTTTTTTTTTGCAGACTGAAAGAGTACAGATTTCTCCATATATCCTTACAGATCACCTGCTCTACATCCTTTGTAGCCCTTCTCTGGCTCTCCAGTTTCTAAACTACACCCTTGAATCAGGCCCTAAAACCTGACACCATTTCCAAGTGCAGTGTTACTAGCAATGCGTAGAGAGAGATAAAGACTTTGCTTTTCTGGTTATGCTCTAAAGGCAGCCTTGTAGCTGAATTGGCCAGTATGAACAGTGCATCCAGTTCAGCAGGCAATTTGCCTGAGAACATGAACTATGAGAGAACATGACTGGCTTATAATCCCTTTGCCATCCCTCAAAGCCTGTATATGCTTTCCAGCAGGATTACCACTCAGCCTCCTGACCATTCTATACTTCAGATCATCAAGCTTTTCAAGAACCCTCTAGATAGTTCTACTGTTCAGCATGTCAGCCTCTATCTCCTCCAATCAGCAATATTCTCAAATATGGTGATGGTGAATTCTGTCACCTGTGTTACTCATGAAGGTATTAACTTTGCTGTATTCTGTTTGTAGGGTACCAACTGCCTTTTAAGCTCAGAAATACAGACAGTTTTCAAACCACCTAAGTGTGCTGTTCTTTACAGGTAAGAAGACTGTGAGTGATGTCAAAACTCTTTGCTTTAGTGATCCTGGTTTGGATACAGTCTACTTAAAAGAACAGATACTACTGCGGTGAATTCTACCCATAAAATGATTAATACCAACTCCCTCTTAGTCAATGTACTATGAAGAATCATCACTGTGGCATATTGTTATTACTGGTGTGATTGCTTTTAATTAGCAAAACAATAATTGTATTGAATGAGGTTAAACTGGCAACAATTCTGTAAGTACAGGAAGAAACCCAACATGAGATGAGAGCCTAAGAGTGTACTATCCTGGTAAGTGTTAGTTTGTTAAAAAAAGCAACTGATAAGCATTTAAACCTCTCTTTATGTTTGACTCCTCCCACAGCAGTCAGCAAATGCACTATGAAAGCCAACTATATTTGTTTGCATGTATTGTTGGAACAGGCAAGTTACAAACATCAATGAATTTCCAGCTACAGGATCAGCTTACAACCTGAATTATCCTACCTTGCAGCTGCACTGGCCAGTGTGAGCAGTGCACGAGCACTTCCCCATCTCTGCATCACAGCTCTGTGGATCAGTCCCTGCCAGGAAGCACTGACAAGCAACACAGTGTGGATAATTCCAGTAACCCAAACGGCACTCAGTGCATTTATCCCCAGAGAATTCAGCACGGCAGAAGCAACAGCCTGTATTTGAGTCACACTGAGAACTCAGGGATCCAATGGGGCTGCAGTCACAGGGCTAACAAGAGAAAAAAAAAAAAAAAAAAAAAAGGAGAAAATTGCAGTTGTGTATCTGACCAAAACGCAGCCAAACAAACATGATAAAGAAACAACTCACCACTTTCATAAATCTATAAATGAAGTACAGCACTGAATTTGCACTGTCTGAAGCTAACATATATGAATTGCAAGGCCAGGCATTCATCTTTACTTATCAAGGGTCAAACAATTACACTAATACAATTAGAACACTTTTGGAACAGATATTACTTAACATTTAAGTTAGGCTGTGAAACCAAAAAATACAGAAGGGTCAAGACACTGCTATACTATGTGGACAAAATTATTTTAAAAATCTAAGTGATCTCAAAAAATGCTTTTTATGGAAATCCTTTGCAGGGTATGTTCAGACTACCTTAGAATTGGATTTGCTCAGGGTCAGTGGTCTCAGTGGCATCTAGTTCAATGTTTATTACTCATCAAACAAGTAACTAACTTCTTTGGACAAGTGAGACTTTGATGACAGTAATTTGCACAGTAAGGTATAGAGATATTGTCTTGTGGTATACTGGGGAGTAAACTTGCTCACACAAGGAGACTTCTATAGGCAGTTAAGGATAGAAATAACTGAATTGCCAGGGGTGTCTAGGAATTGAGTGTGGAAGTAAGCAGCAGGGAAAGTTAAATGCTTCCAAAGAAGAGAAGAATCCCTCAGTGCTATTACTGTGACTATACAGCAAGGCTATCTCAGGATGTTTGCTGTGATCACTGGCGTGACCAGAATCTTATGGAGAATGTCATCTTACAGAAGCAAACTCAATGTCAGCAGTACAGGTTACCGCAGTAACTGAGTTGGATGGACTTGCTCAACTTCTCAAGAGGAATTTAGGAATATAGTCAGGTCATGTAGAAGGAAAATCAGAGAGGCAAAGGCACAACAAGAACTGATACTCGCCACCTCTGTGAAAGACAACAAGAAATCCTTCTACAGATACATCAACAGCAAAAGAAGGGCCAAGGAAAACATTCATTCTGTACGGGACATGAGTGGGAAGATAGTTATCAAAGATGAGGAAAAGGCTGAGGTATTTAATACCTTCTTTACCTCAGTTTTCAAAAGAAAGACTGGTTATCTTGAGGACAGATGGCTTCTGGAACTTAAAGAAGGTGATAAGAATCTAAACAGCCCCCCTGTAATATTGAAGGACACAGTCAGTGACCTGTTGAGCTGCTTGGATCCCCACAAGTCTATGGGACCGGATGGGATCCACCCAAGGGTGATGAGGGAGCTGGCAGAAGAGCTCTCCAAGCCTCTCTCTATCATCTACCAACAGTCCTGGCTAACTGGGGACATCCCAGATGATTGGAAGTTGGCGAATGTCACGCCAATCCACAAAAAGGGCCGGAAGGAGGACCCAGGAAACTACAGGCCCGTCAGCCTGATCTCAGTGCCTGGCAGGGTTATGGAACAGATCATCCTCAGTGCAATTACACAGCACCTGCAGGATGGGCAAGGGATCAGACCCAGCCAGCACGGGTTTAGGAAGGGAAGGTCCTGCCTAACCAACCTGATCTCCTTTTATGATCAGGTGACCCGTCTGGTGGATGAGGGGAAGGCGGTGGACGTGGTCTACCTGGACTTCAGCAAAGCCTTTGACACCGTCTCCCACAGCATTCTCCTGAAAAAGCTGTCTGCCCGCAGCTTGGACAGGAGCACCCTGTGCTGGGTTAAAAACTGGCTGGAAGGCTGGGCCCAGAGAGTGATGGTGAATGGGGCTGCATCCAGTTGGCGGCCGGTCACCAGTGGTGTCCCCCAGGGATCAGTGTTGGGCCCAGTACAGTTTAATATCTTTATCGATGACTTAGATGAAGGGATTGAGTCCATCATCAGCAAATTCGCAGACGACACCAAGCTGGGAGGAAGTGTGGACCAGCCAGAAGGCAGGAGGGCTCTCCAGAGGGACCTGGACAGACTGGAGAGTTGGGCTGACTCCAACAGGATGAGGTTCAACACGGCCAAGTGCCGGGTCCTGCACTTTGGCCACAACAACCCCATGCAGCGCTACAGGCTGGGCACAGAGTGGTTGGAGAGCAGCCAGGCAGAAAGGGACCTGGGAGTCTGGATTGACAGGAAGCTGAACATGAGCCAGCAGTGTGCCCAGGTGGCCAAGAAAGCCAATGGCATCCTGGCCTGTATCAGGAACAGCGTCGCCAGCAGGTCCAAGGAAGTGATTCTGCCTCTGTAGTCAGCCCTAGTGAGGCCACACCTCGAGTACTGTGTCCAGTTCTGGGACCCTCAGTTCAGGAAGGATATCGAGGTCCTGGAACAGGTCCAAAGGAGGGCAACGAGGCTGGTGAAGGGACTCGAGCACAGGTCCTATGAAGAGAGGCTGAGAGAGCTGGGGCTGTTCAGCTTGGAGAAGAGGAGGCTCAGGGGAGACCTTGTCGCTCTCTACAACTCCCTGAAAGGAGGTTGGAGCCAGGTGGGAGTTGGTCTTTTTTCCCAGGCGACTTTCAACAAGACAAGAGGACACAGTCTTAAGTTGTGCCAGGGGAGATTTAGGCTGGATATCAGAAAGAATTTTTTTACGGAGAGGGTGATCAGGCAATGGAATGGACTGCCCGGTGAGGTGGTGGATTCTCCATCCCTAGAGACATTTAAAAAGAGACTGGATGTGGCACTCAGTGCCATGGTCTAGCAACCGCACCAGTGGGTCAAGGGTTGGACTTGATGATCTCTGAGGTCCCTTCCAACCCAGCTAATTCTATGATTCTATGATTCTATGAAATTAAGGACACAGAGTTGAAAAAGACAGAAAGAAAAGAGAGATTCATTTTCTAAGCAAAAGTGCTTATTCCATGAATATGTATAGCACCTTTCTTCTGATCAGAGAAAACCATTTATAAAGAAGGTTATTATGTACAGGAAACATCCAAATTCAATCTTCACTGAACACCAAAAAAACTATTTAACTCCTGGTTAAATGGTAGACTGCTACCTACCCTGAGAAATAGAACCTTCTGACAGAAAGATTCTTATTCTACAAGATCCACCTGAACAAAAAAACTGAGGAAGTAAATTGTTCACTCTACACTGAAATAGCTTGGTGTGCAATACCAAAATTTTAATCACAAAAAGTTGTTATGTTCATTTTGTGAACAAGCAGTTTTAGGCTATGCTTTCAAACTTCCTGAGTTACCCTGGAAATCTTCTACAAAAAGTGCAAGCAGGAGATTCTCATCTCACTTTGCAGAAATTAGCTTCAACACACTGAAAGAGATGTGGGCTGACAGATCATTATTAATTTAGATGGTGCCACGGAACTGTCATATTAATGCACTCACATAAAAGACAATCAGAGAATATACTCCAGAGCTCAAACAGAGGTCTTCAACCTCATTAGGCTGATTTCAGAAGCCAAAAGCCTGTATCACAGCAGCACAGCAGAGGTTTCACAAAAGGAGTTTTCCATACATACAAGAAAGTAATCATTCTTGGTAATTAGCTTGCAGCCTGAGCTACATGACAAACAGCCTTTTAAGAAAGAGCATTATGGCAAATGACCATGTTCAGACAAGACAGATTTTTCAATTAATTGCAGCAGTACTATAAACCCCCTGTCATCAATGAGAACATCAGAGGGGAGAAGGCATTTGAACTTGGTGTAATATTCATTGTCACCAGTTTTCAACCCTTCCTGTAACTCAAGAGTAGGACATTAAAAACAGCTTTCATGGCCTCTTTGAAATACTATCTTTGTTTTCCTATTACTTCTCCCTCCTTCCTTCTACTTCAGATTTTTTTAACTGTGTCAAAAACTGGAATAAGAAGGATTTAAAGACTCATGACAAAGTTTAATCCCCTTTTAATGACACAGGAAGAAAAGTATATTTTACAGCTAAAGTGGATGGCTTTTTTCCTACTTTCCTCACTTTCTGCAAGAGAACTTCAAGAACAAGTTCCCAGTGGCACCGCAAATAGGGCCAAAGTAAATTTGTTCTGCAAAGGCACAGTCAGTTACCCATAACTATACATCTACATTGATTGTACAATACTGAGGTGACCTCCTCCATCAGCTTAAACACATCTATAATAAAAGAAACCAAGCAGGACACTGACTCAGCATGACAACAGTACAAACAGGGTGTCTGGTGTCACAGGCTGCATACCTGAGGTGGAAGAATTGTAGGACTGACTAACAGTGACAACACACCACATCCTGACACCAGAACTCAGCGCAGAAGCAAACCATGATTTGCAAACTTAAAATTGTGTTCCAGCTACAAATTACTGCATGCACCCCATGAGAAAGAGGTAACACACACAGAGAAAATAGAGATTCACTCACCTTGCAGCCACTGACAATGTCGTGGCCCCAGTGATTTGGTGCACATTTGTCACACATCTCTCCAACAGTATTGGGAGGGCAGATACAGCGGCCACTGAGGGGATCACAGTTATTACCAAAACGTGAACACTCACAGGCTTCATGGAAAACAGAAAAAAGTAAAGCAGGGGTAAAGTTACCCTTTTATGTCACATGTGGAAAACATTTGTCTACCAAAGCATTTAACATACAGTGAACTCTTATTCATCAGCGGACACAGTGGAGCAAGAAAGGTGGGATAAACCCAGAGAAACTAAAACCAGGAGCAATGCAATAGTTTCATTGAGGCTGAAGTAACTGCAATGAGAACAGATTGGGGAAAACAAAGGCACCGACTGCAGTAGTGCAGAGACTTCTTAGATGGTGCACTCATGTCACACACATGCATTGCTTCTGGGTTCATGCTGTTTCACAGAAAAAGCTACCAGGTTACCCCTGAGTTGTCTACAGAGGGAACCTGCAGTGAATTTTACCTATTCCACCAATTCAAGCCAAACTCCTGAAACTTCTGCAGCTGTAAACACACTTCTCTTAAAGAGAAAAAAAAAGTTGTCCCAGCTTCTTTTTCCCATTCTACTCCTTTTTTTTTTTTCACATTACATATTCTTTGTACATCACACTGATATCAACAATGTGACTCTTCACAGGAAAGTAGGATTCTTTGCTGATTTTATTCAACTAAAAAGACTTGGGTTTTGGAAGTAATTCCAAAAGTGGTCTTGACTCTGATATTAGTAAGTGAACAATTCATTGATGGAAACTAAAGATTCAAGGTATTTAAGTGATAAATAGTTCTGGGGCATAAGACACAAAATTGCTTGGTGTAGAACTGGTGCATAGTTATTTTCATACCAATTGTCAACATTACCCTCAAGGTCAGAGCTAACTCTCATAAGCAAACCAACTTTCTGAGTGATAATGTATTCCTTGGGGTGTTTATAGGGCAGTGTAACATACTGTTTATTGCTGAGACCTCTATTTGTGTTCATTGCCTTCACTGTAAGAAATACTTAAACACAGAGTAAAACAAGAAGAGATGTGCAAAGACAGAACTCAAATCAATAGTTCAACTAAGTGACCTTTTTTTTCTATCATGCTTTCACAATAAGATAACTGATGCAAAGGAGATAGTAAGTTTTGCCTCCATCATGCCAGGAACAAGATGTTTTGCATGCTACATAAAATCTTTTGATACCCTGTGGCTTGAAGATGCTTCAGAATACATCTCTCATTGTGAGACTAAGGATTTTGGATGTGACAGCTCTTCTGTGGGTTTTCCCTTCTTACACAAAATTGGTTTAAAAGGTATGGAGAGGAGGAAAATGATACAGCAATATTTTTTGCATTTTTACTTTTATCATTATTTAAAAGAATATGGAAAAAACAACACAAAAATTTTGTTGCAAACAATAGCGAAACAAAAATCTCATTTTTTGTTTCATTACTGCTAGAATGTCAATGCTAACTGATAATGCTCTAGGTTGATTTTCTTTCTTTATGGATTTTTATAGCACAACAAAAAAAACAAAAATTTTTTTTTTATAAATGCTAGATAAAAGAGGCCCAATATTTTATGTGATACTTAACTGTCACTACAGTGCACTTTCTTCCTAACATGATTTGATATATTGTGATTAAATTTCTGATTTTCTGTGTGATTCATAATTTAATTCCTTATTTTTGTCATTTGAAGGAATACATTAAAAGCCTACTAAAAATAAGAGGGGAGAAAATATTTTGAAAACAGAATTCCTCTCCATCTGCTACATTCATTTTAGAACTTCTAAAAATCAGAATTTTCTGAACATCTTTAGCTATTGCTGTTATTTTAAATATTTGATGACCACAGAAAGATGCATTTTTATTTAAAATATTGTTGAGATTTACAGTATTTTTCCATTTCATCACCATTCCTTAAATTTTACCATTTCATATTTGCCAAGAAGGCAGAAAAAATTTTCATGTGAAAACTTGTTGATAGCTCTCTCCTTTTCCTTTCCCAACTGTATGAAACTAATAACATTTTCATAATAAAGATATCCTTATAGACTGTCAAATGTGAGAATAGGAGACTAATCATGAAGGTATTCTGTATTTTTTTCCCCTCTGTGTTGGTACTAAGGGGTTTAGGACTTCAGTTATCATGTGCAATTTATTTCAAGCTTTCTCACCAGTGAGCCTGTGAACCTAGCTTTTTTTTTCCAAGGTGTCAACATTCTTGAACCTTTTGAGGTTGCAGTACTTTCTTAGCCCTTCATTCCTAGGGGAGACAATACTGTAATGTTTTCAAATGTGATCCATAACCCAGCCTTGCTCAAGGTTTATCAGCCCTACAAGTGAAATCAAATTTTGTTGCACAGCTATGGGTCTCAAGGCCTAGATGCTCCTTCCATAAAAAAGGGGAGACAAAAAAAAAAAGCAAAGACCTGGGACTGCTGCTTCTGCAGCCACTCCAGATGGGAAAGAAGGAAGAACAGGATAATGGGCAGAGTGGCTGCTGCTCCTGGAAAGTACACAGCTTCTGCCTGAAGAATAATAGCAGCAATATCCTTGGCTTTACAGCATTCTGATACAAAGAATGCTGCAGAACCATCACAGTTCTGGCATCCCAGCAGCCAGCCACACTAGGAAACTCTACTTTCATGATCATGCCTAAATGACTCTATGAGACTTTGAAATTACAGTTCTGTTATCAAAAATGGATACTGCGCTAGGAAGAGACCTATTAATTAGGTTCTTTTCAATGTGGCAGTTTGCACTGCTTTAAGGACAGGAAATACTAATTTCAGTGTTCAACCTAACGTTTGAAAGGACCAAGAAATGTAAAGGAACAGTTGGATATATGTCTCATGCTAAAGCTTCAACATCTGGAAAAATATCACTTTCATGTGTTTACACAAGGGATATAATAAAGAATTTTATCTGAAGATCTTCTTGTACACAAAAAGTACATAAGTAAGAAGGATCCTAAATATTACTGTGTCAAAATTTAATAAAAAAAGGATCAACGATATAAGGACAGTGAAAAGGCTTGGGATAAAACTAGAAGTGAGGGATTTTTTTTATTATTTTTTTTTCCATTCACATTCCTTCAAGCTGATGTGATTTGTCAAGTGCCTTAATCACCCTTCTATGATACGCTTAATTAAATTATAAAACTTCACAGGAATTTTTTTTTTAAGGAAGTAATTGGATAAAAGGACATTCCTGTTTCTTCTAAACAGGGCATAGTAGCCATAAGCTGACCTTAAAATAGCAGGAATTGCTTGCAGCTTTTGTTCTTGCCAATCACCTTTCTTTCCAATTGACAAATTTACAGGGCTGTCTATGAAAATACCTACCTGTCAGGAAAAATTGTTAGGCAATCCAAAACCAGTCAAACTAGAATCTTAGCAATAAACAAACAAACAAATCAATCTGCAATTGGTTGGAAACAATTTACATACGAGTACAGCCTCCTTCTTCAAAGTTGTAATATCCATGAGCACAGCGGTCACACTTCTTTCCCGTCACTCCAGGCTGGCAGTAACACTGTCCACCTCCATCACAGTCAAAGGATTTGGAACCAAAAGAGTTGCAGTTGCAGGGAATACATCCCATTGAAGACTGTAAGCCAAATGTTCCAGGCTGTCATAGGGAGATGAAGAGCTGTTAGTACATGGAATGATTAGCAGGAGAAAAAGGGAAAAGCTGAGAGTGTAGGGAAATCAGCATGGTTCTTTCCTTTTCATCACTGAAATACCATTCTTAACAGATTGAATTGTACTGGTAGAACATTGGAGCAAGAGGTACTAAATATCCTACAGAGCTGAAGAAGAGTAACTATTTCAGAATGTTACCTGATGCTATAATGAATGTTCTGCAAGGCAATGCATTTCCTATGAGGCTGTGTTTCCATTCACAGTTCCCACAAGAAACATAATGTACAACAGCTCCATATACACATCATGTGTCTGCATCGTAAGATCATGTCAGGCAGAGTTTGTTGCTAAGAGAGTGAATTAAAATTCTTCACTGACTGGAGACTGAACTGGAAAGTGTCTGAACCAGACTTTTAATCTCCTCTGGCCAGGGGCAATGTCTGTATACAGTATTCTGTAACTCAAGGCCACTCGTTTTAAATAATACTTAGGAACAGCTTTAGAAGAACATATATAATGTGTTTGTTTACATTCCAAGCAAATAATGGGAATTGCTTATATCAGGACCCCCAGATCCTTCTCCTCAGAACTGCCTTTCCGGCAGGGCCACCCCTAATATATATTGGTGCTTGGGGTTCTTTCTCCCCAGGAGCAGAACCCTACACTCGTTCTTACTGAACCTGATTGGCTTCCTCTCTGCCCAGCTTTCCAGCCTCTCCAGGTCACACTGGATGGCATCACACCCCTCTGGAGTGTCAGCCACCCCTCCCAGCTTTGTGTCACTAGTGAACTTGCTGAGGATACACTCTGTCCCCTCATCCAGGTCGTTGATGAACATGTTGAACAAGACTGTTCTGAGTACTGACCCCTGGAGGACACCGGTAGTTACAGGCCTCCAACTCAACCCTGCTCCATTGATCACCACCCTCTGAATTCTGTCACTCAGCCATCTCTCAGTCCACCTCACTGTCCACTCATCTAGCTCACACTTCTTTAATTTCTTAATGGGGATGGTATGGGAGACAGTATCTGAGACTAAGACAGAATAGTCCATAAGCCTGTTTCTCTTCTATTTTCATCCTTCACTTTGTTTTTTGCATTGAGTGCTTCAAAGTTCCTAAAGAACTAGAATAGACATTATCAACTACAGTAATAAGCTTCCTCCTTAACTCCACTAGTGAGGCACAAAAAATGTACCTGTAAAGAAGAGAAGACAAACTCTCATTTGTATACTGTAATATGGAATTTTAGCCAACAAACCACATGGGTTTCACTACACCAACCAGCAGAGGCCGGGAGGAGCAACCCATACCTGATACTCAAATTTTGAACTCAGTCTTGAGCTACAGTGACTGAAAATGTGAGTGCTTTTCTACCTTTTCGTAAGGCTCCACAGTGGAACTCCTAACCTTTTGTGTAGGTCAGTTCGCAGCAACTTCAGCAGGTTTCCATGTAAAAGTACTGAAATCTGATTTCTGATCTTAATATTGAATTTCCACATTCCCAAAGAGAATCTGCTGAGAGGGATCAAAAATACATGGCTACACCTATGGTCAGAATTTGGCCTGAAGAACTATATGAATCCGAGCAAATGCTTGATTATATGTATAATAAAGAATTATCCTGGTTTGTAATTCCAAATTCTGTATTGAAATGTTTTGCCAAGCACCTACTTCTCCGTGACAAAACAGGGAGAAGTACTCAAACCTGTACAATTAAACTCCAAGGTTCAATTAAATATACAGACTATCTCTCAACTTTCCTTTTCCACAGGAAGAGAACCACAGAAATGTGAATAAACAAAAATCTCAGAACAGACATTCAGATTAATGCAGTGAAGTAAACAATGCACACCATGCAGCTCCGTTCCTAATAGAAAGCTTGACAGGTTCTAATAAATTCTGTTTAGAAGAGTGAAAGGCAGAAAAAATCTGATACAACAGCACTCCACACTGCTTGAAGGAAGAAAAGATCACTGGCATGCTGAGTTATATTCTGTGATGAGCTCTGCAGAGTGAAAGACGTTTGCATCAGTCATGCAAAGCCAAAAGATGAAGCCCCAAGTTGAGCCCTCAGCAAAGCTTGTTTACACACAGAAAAATCTGAGAATTGCATTTACTGAACAAGAGATTAGAACCTGGATGACAAAGAGGAGTTGCAAGGAATAAAACCAACATTCCTAAAACACTGCTGTGTTCGAGGCAGTTGCACTGTAATTATTTCATTTTTAGAAATCAGTTGCTTTGTTCATTTGTGATAAACAGTTAATACTTCTGTCATTTTGGACATTATGTTCAAATAATAGGTACTTCACCCAGTTAAGCTTGGCTCAGGTAGGTGGCTATATTCACTAGTGTCAACTTTAAAGACTTTAAGACTTTGCCTCTGGGGCTGATCCTTCTCACAGACTACTTAAGTATTTGGTTCTTGAATTTTTAGAAGAGGAAGTCTTATCTTACTGAAAGTCATGAAAAAAACACTGATTTCATGGGTACATGTACACCACCCATGCATTTGGTGCTTACTGCTGTTGATTGTGCTGATTTTGTACTTTTCTGCTATTCAGCTTCTGCCCTGTATTCTTGTTTGCACTAAAAGGAGCCCCAGGAGTGGGCAAGTATCCTAAAGGACTGTCTGTCTTCTGAGCCCATCTGTTTCTTAATCGTTTCATATATTGTAAAAAATATGTATATATATATATATATTTAAAATATTTAAAATATGTATATATGTATATATATTTAAAATAAAAAAAAAAATTAAACCAACCAAACAAACCAACAAAAGAAAAAAGCCCAAGAGCTTGCAAGAGCTCCAAACACAAGCAAACGTGAGGTTTCAGTCCATGCAGTGCACACTGGTTCTGATTACCAGAGCATCAGGCCGATAAGCACCCCGTGGGCACCCACTGGCACTGCTGATGCCCCATCTCTGAGGGGGGAGTCGGATCTGCTGACTGCTTTGTGCATTTTCTTCCAATTTAGGCACCTGTCTGCTGATTTCACAGCGTCTGCCCATGAATCCTGATTTGCAGATACATCTTCCTGACATATCACATTGCAGTGATGTGGATCCTAAAGTACTGCAGCCACAAGGTATACAAAACACCTTTCCTGGGGCCCAGAAGTAGCTGGGCTTTAAGAATGAGAAGTAAACTCTGTTAGAAAGTGAAAATAATGAAACTCCAGCAAATAAAAACTACAGGAATAAAAATAGTGGTAAACACAGTAGTAAACAGATTAATCCCAAGAAGCCTGACACATTTTCTGTGTACATTATACAGTCTGTGCAAATTCCACTGGTATCAACTATTCTTCCTTGAACAGACTCTTTAAATACTGTTGAAAATAAAGTGTAAGCAAATGTCTTCAAAAATAACACGTTTTATGCAGGGTGCAAATGATCCTTGTGATTTCTGCAAAATTATTTACGTGCTTTAAATTACAGACATGTGGATTTTTGCTGAGGACACAAATCCTCATGCTGAACTACAGAAACATGCATGAAGCTCGAACATATTCCTTAGCAGCCTAAGGAAAACTCTTTGAAACTTCATGAAAAACCATTTTTTGCAGTGATTTATGAGACAGCAGAACAATGTAAATTCAAGAAACATTTCCACTAAATAAGAATAAATTACTAGGACAAGAAGAACCCCCAAGACTAAACTAACATTCTGCTTTAAAAAAAAATAATCAGAAGCTATCAGAAATTTGGGAAATCTTTTTCACAGAGGGATTTTCACTCGGAGCTGCAATATTTTATTTATCACAAGCATTCAGACTATAAAGGGTACATACCATATGTAAAGATGTACTTGTATGTACAGTGAGGCATAAAGCATATTCAATATTCTGCATTTCATTCTAGAAAATCTTTGGAAAACATTTTTAAACCATCTTTTTCACAATTCTGTACATAAGAATAGCTGATATATGTTCTTTAAGAGAAAAATGAGCAAAAAAAAGAAAAGCTATTTAGCTATTTAAAGAAAAAGTGTATTTAGTGACGAGAAATGGAAGAAAATTAAAAGAAAAGAGCATTTCTTGTAACTCACCTGGCAGACATCACAGCGGCGCCCAATCACATTGGTTTTGCATTGGCACTGGCCTGTCCGCGAGTCACAGATCTCGGAGAAGGAGCCATTGATGTGACAGTGACAGGCTACAGAGAGGAAGGAGTTGTCAAAGTATTTCCTGAAACACGTGCTGTTGAAGCTATCTTTGATAGACAAATATTTAGTGTGGCTTTTGCCACCCTGAGAAGCCAAGAAGGCCAGATAGAGTAGAGCAGGAAGGTGTTACTCCCATATGGTGATAGCACACATCAACCTACCCATATCAAGGAAGAGTTTTTCTCCAAACTAAGAGTGGGAGATTTTGCCTTGACTTCATAACCAATTTGATTTCTATGGGCCTCTCAAGCCAAAGAGAATGCTTAGGGCACATTACTGAGTTTGTGACGATGGACAAATAAGGTTTCAAAGCAGTAACAACTTTGCCTTTGTATTTTACTTAGTGCACATGTCTGGACCAAAGCTGTGGTGGGAAAGGCACCCATTCCATCAGTGGGAGCTGGTGATTTTGTTCCTGCATGTCCTTTTTTTCCAAGAGGAAAAAAGATCTCTATGTTGACTAGCAATGTCTAAACCAGGGCTCCAATATGCATTTTGCCTTCCTATAATTCCCTGACTGCACGTGTTGGCCTTTTAGTCAATCCGACAGTTTCATTTTAAGAAACAGCTCCAACAGTGAACATACGGTGGTCACATACTTGCATGTCACAAGGTGCCATTTGAGATAAAACAGTTATCTTTTTTTTCTATATATAGACTATTACAACAAGAGCTTCATCATTACTTCATGGGATTTTCAAGTGAAGAAGGAAAGGATTATTTTCTCTTCTTCTGCCCATTTTTGAGATATTTTGCAAAAGTTGCTTTTGTTAAATATAAGTGACTTTATATCTTGCCAGTCTGTTCATGGCCTTACTTCTCAAATGTTTGCACAGATGTCTCATACTCTGAAATAAGTAAGAAAAATATATGGGGCTCTCTATCAGTTTGGTATCACCTTCAGAGATTTTGTTCTCATTTTGTTTTGCTATATATTTGAAAGATGTAAACATTTTAAACACTTTTGCTGTAATTAACATAACTTCTTTTTTCCTTTTACTCTCATTTTTCAACACTGAATCCATAATTTACCTCTTTCATCCTGTATACAGCCCTCCTACCATAATATTTATGTTCTGAAACTGCCAACGCTTCAAACAGTACACAGTGCTGAGCACCACATACATACCTTTCGTGTGTCTAATTAAAATGGTCAGAAGTGAAAGATGATGCCTAAGCCCAAACTGGCTAAACCACAATTCTTAATGCAAATTAACAGTATTTCACCACCCTAGCAGGCCTCAAAAAACAAAGCCTGTCTTATCTGAATCACTTTACTTGCCAGACATGATACCACAAGAATCAAAAAGAAAATTTATACTGATTTTATAAGCAGAGTTTCTATTTATACTATATATTACCACAGACAGCATGCCACGTATTCTTAAATTAGGCACAGATGACTGAGTGGTAAGGTAGAATTTGGGGGTCAAGACTTTGTTTTTTCTTGGCTCTGGCAGTGCATACATACAGAAGAAACATGGACAGTACTATTCATCTACTAAACTGTTACTCAATCTGATAAATTGCATTTATGCTACCAAAAGCTTTCCCACTCACTCACCTCTACTGGGAAAATTAGCTGGTTTTCAAACCTCTGAATGGTTGCTATTATACAATCAGCTTGTCAGAGAAATGTGTCTTGCTCCCAGAATGACACTGGTCAAGACTCCCCTCATTCTTCCTTGATTTGTATAAATATTTATGCATGTGTACTTATAAGCAATCTACACTTTTATTGGCCTCCAACAGTAGTACCTATGCACTAGCACACAGGCACACTTCAATATTTGTTTTAGTTCATCTCATGTCACTTAGCTCTACTACCATCAGCACAGCCTCAAGGTATTTGCTTCAGAACACTGTGCTGTTTCACACTGAAAACCCCCAACATACTAGAATCAAATCAAATAAGCCTAGGACATTTGCTCAGTGTTCTTAGATTTATTTTGTGCAGATACGCCAAGAAATTCAGAGGTACTGTAGTGATATAAAGTTGTACTGTAATTTGAAATGGTTAATGCACATGGCAACAGCACTGAACTGAGAAAGAGCAAGAAACATTTCAAACAATAATTTGAAATCATAATTCATGCTTTGCAATACTCTTGGATTTGGATTTTTAATAAGGAATGAAATTGAAAACAACAAAGTGAAGGCACAGTCCCTCTGATATTGTAGCTGCAGGGAAAACTTCATGGAAGTCTAAGAGGAAATAAAAATTCATATGCAAAAAAGAAAACCTACATGAAAGAAAGAGAGTAGATAAATACAAGGTAACTGTGAGCACAAGGCTATGAATATATTAGAGGGCCCTCCTTGTCAGTGATACTAGCAAC
Source organism: Heliangelus exortis (assembly GCF_036169615.1). Classification (NCBI taxonomy): domain Eukaryota; kingdom Metazoa; phylum Chordata; class Aves; order Apodiformes; family Trochilidae; genus Heliangelus; species Heliangelus exortis. Next base: position 60,853,456 of record NC_092424.1, read on the forward strand.
AAAAGGAAAGCTTGTAATTCTACATTAAATATGCATTTATTTTTAATACTTGTTTTTAATTGTACGTTTCTGAACTCTCCACATATTAAACCTTTTTCCCACGCAGCTGCCACTACTGTAGAAATCTTCAAAGCAACAGTCCTCTCAATGCTTTACAAAGGGTGACAAGGTACTGGAAGCTATGACTTTTGAAATGCACTTCTTTTTAAACCACATTGCACAGTTAACACCTTAACTTATATGACATCATTCATCACAAACTGTTAGCCTGTGCAGAGAATACGTGTGATTGTCCAACTTTTACGCAACGTTGTATAAAGTAGGTACAGAAAACATTAACACAGGTCTATGTCTTCACAGCTATCTATGATTTTATGTATATCTTAGCTGAGAAACCTGGCAACATGCTACAGCTCACTGGCTCCCATGCAGCCCTAGGTGGTTCAACAGAATTCAGTGGTCTTACTGCCCCACTGCAGGTCACTAACAAAGGAAATCCTGGAAACATATGGCAGAGGCTCAGACATGCACACATACTGCAGAATCAGTCCCTGTGTTCCTACACAAACAGCAATGAAATAATGAACTACTCTTTTACTTGCATAATTCTATCCTGATATAACACCTTTGTGTTATAATACTCAGTGGTGTTGCTCTAAGTGCATTCCAATGAAAGAAAAGTATCAAATCCTTGAAACACTGAAATACAATACTCCTCTCTTTCAGGAGTTTGCAACCTAGTGTATTCCATTCCTCAGAACTGGGTTGGAAGTATGTGAGGAATGTTTTTAAGTTGCAACACTTCTTCTGCCTAACTGCATTCTGAACTGTGCCAGCAAAGATTCAGAGAAAGCCACAGCTTCCTAGAGAAGCAAAAGGCCCCACTCATACCACATCTTCCATTTGCTCTTAAGAATTTTTTGCATTCACTATGGGAAAGTATGAGTGTGGGCTCATACTTAAACATGCCACCACTCAGCTGAGAAGTGGTAGCTTGCTGCAGTGCCAAGTCTCTTCCTCCAGAGCACCTTACAAAATATGTCAGGAGATTTTAGACTCTGCTTTGCAGGAAGTGGGAGAATCTTGCCCTGTAAGAGACAGGAGTTCCCATCTCTTACTGAGGTCATGTAGGTGGGAAGGAGGTGCTAAGTACTGCTAAAGTTGAACCCTAGTGTAACTTAAATAGCACTCCTTCCTTTCAGCACCAGTCCTACCAGTTAATTGCATTTCTCTGGATGGCTTACAGCTATTTTTTAGTGGATTGGTTTAACTTATTTGTATTTTTTTTTTTTCAGATCTGACATTTAGTATAATCTTTTGAATCCATGCAGTGCTCCGTTCTATTTTTTTTCTTTTTCTGCTTCATTACTGCTTCAACTGCAACAGGAGCCTTTTTAATAGGTTCTTTGTTCTATTTACATGGAAGTCTCCCTTTCTAGATGCGGATCTCAGTAAAGCACTGCTGATATTAGAAGAGTGAATACACTGTATCATCCTTGAGCTCACACATATAAAGGCACAGTCTTCCTTTCAGGAAGATGGATACAGGATAGATCAATACTGTCAGGAGCAGTTAAAGTTCATGACTTACGTTGACAGTTTCTTGCATCAAGAGCATTGCCAAAATATCCATCAGCACACCTCTCACAAAATTGGCCTGTTGTACCTGGCTTACATATCAGGCAAGCACCAGACAAGCTGTCACAGCTGCCAGGAACGGAGAAGTCAAGGTTGTTATTACATTGGCATGGCTGGCAAGATCCTCCTGGTATTAGAGGTTGTCCAAAATAGCCTTCTGCACACCTAAGGTAAAAGATACCACCAGTTAGAACCGTTAAATAATTAGATATACTTAATCTTGTTGTCCATTAATCACTGCAAATTATTTGATCTGCTGTGAAGGATTTCTTAAGCCTCTTTTTTTTCCCTCCCTCCTCCTTTTTAACAACACTGTAGATACACTACCAGCTGAAATCCTGCCAGTTCTGCCAGCAATTAGATTTCACTGGGAGAAAAATCTTGTCACTGGCACTGAAGACGAGACAAAGCATAATAAGAAATCTGTCTATTGGCACACTAGAGGAATTCAGGTCCATGTTAGATATGGCTTTGTATTTCAACACATCATCTCTAGATTTTCTATACTCATTTACCAGCAAACCTGGTGATTTTTTTTCCCTCTACCTTAAAACTGGTATGATTTAGGAAAATAGATTTTAGAAAGTAATACAGATGTAAATTTGTTTACCTAAAAAGATCCTCCTCTGATTTAGCCATCCCCTGTTACACTGCATAGTCAGCTTTGTTTAATTAAATGTTTGCTAATCTCTGTGTACAGGCACGTAACAAAAAAGATTGCTCCTTATCACAGGAACTGTGTTGGTGTGTACTATACCTTTTATGTTTTAACAAAGATGTTTAAAAATATCCCCTTCTTTTCCACCTTGCCCACCAGCAACTTCCTGTGAGTATTGTGTAAAACAAGTTAGTGAATCTGACCTGTGTTTATTTGCAGCAAATTTCTACTCATCTTGTAGCCTATTTCCCATTTTTATTTGTTTGCTTTCCCTTTCCATTACATTTTCTCACACTTCACAGTAAGAGCAACTTTTAGATAGTAAAGAAAAAGAAGAAAAATTGCCCAGTTCTGGCTAGTGAAGTTATTTATTTGCATTTCAGATGAACTCCCAGTTAGTGTAATAGAAACAGAAAGTACATAAAACACACTGCATAAATTAATGTTTCCTACTATTGTGAAGTCAATTTTAATGCAGTTCTAATGTACATAGTTACCCTTTCTGCTTTATAACAGTCCCAGACAGCATGGTTGAAGAAGGATTTTGGGTACTATCCTAATTGTGTGAATGCTGAACTCCACTAAGCTTTCACTCTTGTCCCTCTATGATTATCAAGTTCACCCTTTTCCTTGCATCCACAACATCTCATGAAGCTTCCAACTGGATCTTGAAGTAATTAAGTATTATCCACTGTCATTAGCAAAGATTATAAAACAGACTAGGGAAGAAATTATAGTTGAATCTAATTGGATAGTTTTTTGTAGTAAGTTATTACAGAAAATACAGGGTTTTTTCCATCCCTTAATGGAAGAAAGAGCATAGATGAATAATACATATGAATACTTAAGTGTTTTAGGTCCATGTAAACACTAAAGAAAGTTAATAAATTTCACAATCTAGCCCACTGTGCGTTCCTCCAGCATAGCCATCTCTCACAATTACCTACTCATAACAACAGTACACTAAAATTTTTTTTTTTTTGTTTTTGGAAATGATATCTCAGTTACAAATCCCAGGAATGTCTATTAATACATGTAAAAAATAATAGTCATATTTTATCAAAGTCAAAGAATAACTGGATGATTTATGAAGTTATCTTTACGTAAAATGGATGACATGTAAAGTTCATCCACTCTTTGCTGAGACCTCTCTCACTTATTACTGGCATATTTGTCATAAATCTGTATCTTCTGGTAATACTAATCTATATGACTTGACTTAATATGCATTCATTTTCCTCTTTCGTTTAGGGGTTAGTTTTGTATCTGATAGCATTCACAGACACTTACCAAGCAGTTCACAGAAAAAATACTCCAGGGATTTATGAGACATGCACTGCTAATAATTTCCTTCTATTAATAGCAGGAGACCTTGACAGCCCTTCATACTCTCATCACTTTAGACTTTGCTACTTAAAATTAGCAAAACCCACTACTATCAACATAACTATTTTCTACTTATATACATTCATAATGTCAAATCAGGTTCAAGATTATACTGAAAGCAGTATCAAAGCAGTTAAGATAAAGGAAAATTCTGTGCATGCATACGTGTGTAAATTCTTCCACTTTTTCTCCCATTTCTTCCCATTTTGCAGAGGAAGATTAAAAAAATCCACTTTCACTAATTTCACATTTATTCCCTCAAGGATACTTCTACTTCAGCTGCTCTTCTCAGAATCAAACCATTACATGCTTGTCAAGGTTCATATTAAAAAACCAAACAAATAAAAAAACCTCAACACGATAGCAGATATGTCATGGAAAATTAAACTTCTATATTACACAAAACATACCTCAATTAATGATTGCTAGGTACAACAGAACATCTCAGAGATGAAAATGAACAGCAGGACTAAAAGCAGTGAGGACAGGTTGCCTCTATTTTTCTTCAATACTCGTCGTTAGCGTCAAACAGAGATGCATCTGTGATTGACACTGCTTGTTTTTATTTGGCATAACTGGCATTAAATAAGGCCTACTATGTAGATCTATTTGTATGTATGTGCACTGGCTTTGGTGAGAGGAAGTTCGTTTTCGTCACAGCAGTCTGTATGGTGCTGTGGATATACACATATATCCACATAAACACAGGCCTATATCAGACATTACTTTATATTTATTGGGGAAAAAAAATCCAACAGAGAGAGTTCATTTGGGATGCAAATCCAAATACTCTAAAGTCTGGAAATACTATTTTTACAGTGTTTTTCAAACTTCTGTGCATTCCACCTGTGTATGAAATCAGGTGAAAGCTCTGTGGAGAACTGGTCTTTAAACATGTAGTTAAAAACCTGGATTCTGTTGCACAAGAGAGATGTGATTGGTGCAGGATCAACTATAAGTCTCAAATTTTCAAACTTCAGAGTGCCTGCCCTTCCAGTCTGTAAACAATCTTGCAGAATATATTTGTAGCATCAGATGTCCCAATAGCCTTTTCCCATCAGCTCTGTAACGCAGACTTGCACTTTTGGCACTAGTGGAAGAATTGCACCAGCTAGAGGGAAGAGCAGGTTTAAGCCAAGGGACTTCCAGGGGACTCTGGCTGGTGACATTGTGTGCTAGACCTGAAGAAGGATGCAGAGGGAAGGAAGAACCCCACCCAGCTCATCTTTCTACTCCATTGAAGTTAAATTGATCTCTTATCTCTCCTTTTAGGATGAAAAGTTCATGGGAACCATATTCATAAACGAAGGAGTGTGACAGGAGAAATTAGACCCTCACCCACATTGCTTCTTGTCCCTAAAACTGAGTGCTCTTGTCTATATCAAGACTGATGAGATGGAAAATGCATATGGTAATCCCGTAAATGTGGTGGGCTAAAGGACAGCTTTTTGATATTCTCATACACCCTTTTTATGGCTTTAGGTCTGTGCTACCTCATATCCCCTGGGAAAGTGAGCTGTGAGCAAAGGAGGACTCAGCCTAAGTTGCTGAGGAAAAGGATTAAATGGGGAAGCTGGGCTTTCTCTACAATTACAGATTTGTGGTAACTGCCAACAGAGTTTCTATCTGCAATTATTTTGACAGGGTTATGACCTGGACCTCTCAGAACATTGAGCAATTTTGTAAATATTTTCCTGAAAAGTTTAAGTGAGAGAAGTAACATTTTTTAAAATTGAAAAAAAAATTTTTTTTACACTTTACAACTCAGGTATAAAAACATTTATATATATAAATAGATAAAATATTTTATAAATAAATAATACAATCTTATCTTCCTAAAGGGCAGAGGATCATTTTGGAGGCCAAATAATTATAATACTACATATGTTTACCTCATGATTCTGGGTACTTCATGATAATTTAGGACTGTTTAGGACTTAATGAATAACGTGGCTAAGATCATTTGTCACTTCGCTGTTGATAAAATGAAAGAGACTTTCACAAACTCTTTTAGCAGTTTTACAATCACTATTAATAGCAGAAGGCAACATGCTTTCTCCTGTTCATTGTTATTGACAACTGTGGGCATTTCCAAGCAACTTGTTACAATGAAAAGCAAATAGTTCTACGAGCACTGGAATGAATGACCTTATTTTGAATACATTTATATCTCATAGTTAAAATGCTAAGGGCTGATTATTTGCTGCAGGATGTTGCTATTCAGCAAAGAGTAATCCCTCAGGCTACAGCAGTGCTTTTTTCCTTGCCCTGTGAAAGTTTTCTTATGGGCAGAACATTTAATAAACTCTCTCTGCCTCTCATTCTCTCTCCGTCTCTCATGTATTCTTTGCTGTTTAATCAGGTGTGAGTTCACACAGTGTTCTCCTTCTTAGCTATGACATGTCCTGATCTATTAACCTCTATTCAGCCACTTCTTTTCACGAAACCTTCAGGAATAATGATTTTCTTTGAGACCTCCTACCCTTCTGTCAAATTTGGTTGAAATTGACCTACAAGTTCAAATGTCTTTGTGGGCAGCCAGAAAGGCATGCATAAAAACATCACACTAGCCTCATTTCCTTAGGAGATCAGGCTAAAATACGAGTCTTATTCAATAGAAAATACAAGCCACTTATTCAGATTCTGTTCTATTGCATGTACAGCCTGTGCTCCACTCAAAAATAGCACTTGTTGCTAATGGAAGCTGTCAATGGCCCTGCATTGACAAACTGCCACCGAAGAGCTCTTGATGTGATTTATTCTTGCCATCATTAATTTCACAGCCCACTAGCTGAAAGAAGGTGATGACTTCCCAGATAGACAGGGAAAGACAAGCAGAAATAGCATGCAGCAGGAGCTGACTCTGTGGTGATGGGTGGAAACAGGTGACAGCCTGCACGCTCAATTTAGGACAGATATAGCACAACAGAGGATTTAAAAGGAAGTAGTTGTAAATGTTAATTTTGGGAAGAAAAGACTCAGGGGTGATTCATGGCATATGGTCATCTTCCTGCTTTTCTTGTTGACCGTTCTTTTCCTCATCTCAGCTTGAATATTATAAACCTTAAATCAGAGGCCTTATCTGTTTTTAGGGTTTACATTGCAAAATGCTGCAAGCAGCTCAAGAAAGTGCAGAATGGTAAAAGCCTACTAAGAAACAGAAATGCCATGTTTTCAAGACCCATATAACTGCCTACCCAGGTGTTTGACTGTTATCTGGCTCCCCCAGCCCCTCTTAGAAACTTTCAGGGTCACAGGGGACTGGGATCACAGAGCCAAAGCTGATTCATTATAACCTCCAAACAACTAGCAAAGTGTCCTGGCACACTGAGTGGTTTTGAAGAGCCTCATCCATGTGAAATCTCAAGGGATGGAAAGGCGTGCAGACACAGTCATGATATCCTTTGTCTATGAGGTCTCACCTTCGGTGGAAGGGGGTTCCCAGGAGCTTAGCACCAGCACTCATGCTGGGCTTCTGTTTCACTTAAATTCTCTACGTGATCCTTTCAGAATAACAGGATATAAGAAAGGGGGAGGACTTTCTCTCTCAGTATTAACATGTCACTCAGATCTCTCACAGCCAGACCAAACATATTTTTTTATCTTTTGTATAGATTGTAATGAAGTGCAGGAAATATATATTGAGCTTTTCTATGTATTTGAAAAAGATAAAATGTCTTTTTTGTCATTGAAACTTAGCTTGCTCTATTTGCTAAATTAAGACTGCAACAGGCAACTAGAAGCAATAACAGGGTAGAAGAGTCTTATTAAAAATAATAAAATCAACAAATAACGTAATAGTAGAGCTGCATTTTTATTGCATATTAACTTCTCTAAAAGAGGCATCAATAATTTATTGCATACTTGATTCACCACGCTCTAAGCATTCAAATGCTTAGATCAAAAAGAGATGAAACAACCATAAAAATCTCAGAAGAGTGAAAGATAGAAGCATAATTTTAAAAAGACATTTACTTCACAGCAAATGCTTCTTGGAAGGTTTGCACTTTACCATAAAATAATAAAAGTACTAGAAATACGGAACATGGACACAATATTAGAAGCAGATGCACAGGGATTTCCTCAGTGAGTTTCAGAAGACAGCAATGGGGATGAAAAGGGGAAGTAACAAAAAGGTAGAACAGCTTCCATGTGATCAATAGTTTTGTTTCAGATCGCACACAGTTAAATGCATGGTGCGTGCTTACCTTTCACAGCGTGGTCCCACGTACCCAGCTGGGCATTCATCGCATATTAATCCACGACTTCGGTCAAAATGGCAGGTAGGGCTAAAGCTGTGTTGTTGATAGTGGGCAAGAAGGGGGGCAAGGAAGAAATACAAAGAAAAGATGGTTAGCAGCATGGCTCTCTTCCCCCCTTCAGAGAGGGATCGTTAATTTGCAAAACAGTGGACAGAAAAATAATTCTGGTCTGGGACACGGGGCTTAAGTTTGACTCCAGCAAATAGAATTTGGAATGACTCTGCTATTTCTGCAACACTGAATATAGAGTAATGGATGGCAGCATCCCAATAGCCTGTTATTACAGGGCTTGAGCCTGCCACCAAGTGCTCTGGATACCGTTAAAAAGTCAGGAATGTACAGCTGTTTGTTTGTGCCCCCCAGGGACTGGCAAAACAACCTATGCCATAACACGGCCCCTGTATAAAATCTTTCTGAAGAACAACAGAATTGAAAGCTTAGTTAACTTTGTGTACAACCGGCTGTGAAAAGAACCCAGTGAACAAGAAAGGGGAGGAGCAAAAAGGGAAATATTTGGTGCAGCTTCCCAGAGTGTATTTGAGTAAACAGAGTGCCAGTGACCTCAAGCAACAGGACAGACAGGCACGCTGAAGTTTAAGAATAGCTTGCAGAGCAGAAAGCTTTACCTCTTTGCTATGCTCTCCTTATTTTTAGCAATTTTTTTTTTAATAAATAGGGATGGAGTAGGCATTTGCAAGGTCCACGTATTGATGCCAGTGTTTAACTCTGAACTGTGCTCCTTCACTATTCAGAATTTTGCTTTCCATAATATTTCTCCCTTAAAACTTTCGCAAGAAAATCTCTTGACAGCCTAAAAGACACCACACAGAAGAAAAGGCAACCTATTCTTCCAGCATTCCAAAATGATTATTAGAGACAGGGGCATAGGGCCTCGTCTAAATAATGGTAATCAATTCTGGTCAACCAAATATAAAAAATTAAAAAAGGAGGGTGGAAAAGAAGAGAAGGAAAGCAGGTGCATAGTGGAGTGACTACTCACAAGAAAAAAAAACAAACCAACCAAAACCCAAAAAAATCTCCCCCAAAAAAGCAAAAAACAAACAAAAAATCCCCAACCACACAAACCACCTATCTAAAAAGAAGATGGTAAACTTATCCTTGTAACCTCAGAAAACAGAAGCTGAAATGGCATGCTCAAAGAAAACATCAAAAGGAAGGTATCTTCAAGACCCATACTCTAACCTTAGATAAATCAAAACGGAATTCAGGAGTCATCCATCCCATGATCTGACCTTAGTTACTGTTTAATCTGTTTCCGTTATAGATTAATTCCAAATAACCTGTCTGCCATAGGATAAGTTATCCCACAGACATAAAAGAAACAAATAAGAAATATGTGGGAATGTCAGGTCCAATAAACACAGACAGGTGTTCAGATTTTCCTTTTTCCTGTAAAGATTACATTTGTGTTACTTCACAGTGTCATTCAATTAAGAATAGATTCACAAATGCATGAGGAACCAATTGAAGAAATAATAATTGTTCATTCTATTTTTAAATAGCAATGGAAGCAATTTTCAACTAAGGTACACATTATCATTGAATCTAATCAGCAGCATTTGACTTATTTCAAATAAGATCCTGCTTGTCAGTTCCAACCTTAATCTTTCTAAGAACTACATGGGAAACTTTGTGGAGATGCTATCACAGCTTATTATAACATTGCACAAGATGGTACAATTCCATTAAGAGCTCTGAATTCAGCTACATGAATTTCAAAGGTAACAATAATTAAGTTCTTATTGCTACTAAACAATAATAATTAATAGCAGAATTTCCATGTTTTAAGGCTTATGTTCAGACCTAGCATCCTTTCATTCTTTTTCTAACTTAACAGCCCACACTAAACATTTACATATTGAGAAATTCCCATCTACATACTATAAAGGACATATGTGATAGCAGGGTTAGAAAAAATGAGTTTACCCTCCTGATTACTTGGAATCTCATTACTCACTAATGATAAATACTAATTGAGAGTACGTATCGATCTGTCAAAACAAGCTTCAGAAAGTCTTAGTCTCTCTTGCTTCATCATTCTCCAGTTTTTACATGAGGTAAAAATGTTACTAGTAGTCAAGACATGCAACAAGTATGAATACACATAATAGATGTGTGATACATTTATGTTGGGAGACAGAGACTCACTGAAGTTTTTTAAGTGTGTTATAGAAAAAATATATTGGTAATAATAAGTTCATTATTTTATTTAATCCTCCAAGAAAATAACAATATTCTGATACCAACCAGAATTCCTATTTCACATTCTATGAGTTTAGTTATGACCTTCCCGGACTGAGTGAGATATTTTCCATCTCCTATTCCATCTAACATTCCTGTAATAGTCTTCATTAACCATATTAAGTTTATAGCCACTTCAAGAGAAAGGCAGTAACTAGCCCAGCTATTTACATTTGGTAGAAACTGTTATATAGTAGTTTGTATGAAAATGTCTATGGCAAAATCAGTTTATTTGAAAGTCATTAAAGAATGTTAGAACAGTTTGTAAGTCAGGTATTAGTAAGACATAAGACAAAGAAGTCAAGCATGCATTACATATGCAGTTTATAACCCAAGTATTGATCTCACTTGTATCATGTAAGTACAAATATGGAAATATATGCAAAAAGAGGAAAATATAGCACAGGATCTAGAAAGCAAGAATAGAGAATTTTATATTCCTGATTTGGGCAGGCAGTCTTTTGTGACATATGGTGAGTCACTTATCATTGCTGTGCTCCAGAAGGAAGTTTTATGATTGGCTCCATAGGGAAACTGCTGTCATTAAGAAAGAGGAGAGGGAATGAGCAGCACTTAAATCAGCTTAAGTTAACTATAGAACAACACCATCACCACTATGCTTACAACATAGATAGAACAGTTCTCTTCCACCTTATGTAGCATTGCAAAGAAAAAGACAGGTGTCTCAAAAACAATGATAAGAACCATCATAAACATTACAAAGAAGGAAGACACTGTTATAAAAGGCAAAACGAATTCCTTAACGGGAATATATCTCAGAGGTTCATTACATAAAAATATTCTTCATGCACTAGGAACTTAGCATTAAGCTTAGAGACCTTATAGATGTCCTGTCATGTCATGTAAGGAATGAAAAGTTCCAGCAATTAAAAACTATAGAAAGATATTTATAATATTTTTAATGTAAATTAGTCACTTGTTAGGCTGTTCAGAAATAACATGACATATAGTGCATCTGCACAGTGAAATGATCTTACTAGAAATTTCTTTATTTTTCTTGTGAAGGAATCTGAATTGTTTAAATATATTATCCCTAGCATATGAAACTCACTGCCAACTAAGAAATAAAGAAAAATTAATATTTTAACAGCCTTCGAGCAACACAATAAATCTTTAACAACCTCTTCTTTTCCTCATAAACAAATTTAATAATTGGTCTAGAACTGTAAAGTCTTGAGACCTTGAACCCTATAATGAGTTCTACAAAGCTTGAGGATGATTCTCAGAGTTATGGTTTTGTCCGTTCTAGGAACAGGAAGCTATTGCACAGTGTTATGGCAGTGCTAAGCTTTGTAGGGTTCAGGACACCGAAAGCTTCACAGTTCAACAATATTTATATTCTGTGTTTGCTTTGTACCTTTGTACCTACATTTTCCAAGAAAACTAAATATTAAAGAGGGGACTTTCTCATTCAATTTAAAAAAAAAAAAAAAAAAAAAAAAAAAAAAAAAAAAAAGAAAAAAAAAAGCAAAGTAAAACAGAATTCTGATGAATATGTACTAGAGGTCCCTAGGCATTTTGCCAATAAAACCCCAAATTCAATCTATTTGCCTTGCTTTGTTGCACATCTGCACAAGGTATAAATGTGAGAATGGTTTTCCTGCTTTGTGAAAAGAGTATTCTGAAACAAGAGAATTAATCAACTATGCAAGGAAGTACTAAGTAAGTGAAATGAATGAGGACATCAGAGGGACCATGCCTGAGCAGCAGATGTAATAAACCCATGTCTATCTAATAAAACCAACTGAGGAGCTATGATAACAGGAAGGAAGGCATGCTGGCAGGCTACAATCCCCTGGCATTTCTGCAGCTAAGTGGTAAGATTATTCTTGCCCTGATCAGCACAATGTTAATTGGACACTGTGGGCATCAGCGAGCCCAAACTACTTAAGAGCAAAGTCTGGCTCACTGAGCCTTATGTAGACACATTGCCATTGTATATTTCCAGGTACTGACTGGGCCCAAACCAATTAAAAAATGTTTAAGTGACTCAGTCTATTAAATTGTAGGTAGCAAGTAGCACAGACAAGATTTTGTAAAAAAGGAAACATTTGATTAACTTTTAAGTATGCTTTTTATCTAATGAAACAAATTTATAATATCTATTCTGAGAGATGCTGACAAAATACTTTCACTTAGTTAAATATATTTTTCTAAGGTTGAATTTGGACTCCAGACAAATCAGCATTATGACAGAGTGTTGACTGGAAGAAAAGGAAAAGTATAGGCAGAAGAAATCATTATTTTATCTGATCAACATAAATTGAATTTTGGATTTACCGTTAAAAAAAAAAAAAAAAAATCACATGTCAAATTGATACATTTAAAATTAGAAACAACTACTATTATGGAGGAGAGAAAAGCAAATGCTTGCTACTGATTCAAGGAGCAATCCTCCAAACTCTGTTATTTTTTTTTAGCTCAGTCTTGCCTAGCTTTTGTCTTAATCTTTGCCTCTCAGCAAAGCTAAACACTCTGTACAACTGTCAAAAGAAAATAAAAGTTTATATTGCAGAACATATTATTTGATTAAATCACAAAGCATCTCAAGTGTACATCAAAAAGTATACATTAAAAAGTTTTGCAATTTATTTAAAAGTGCAATATACAATAAATATAAAACTTACTTGTTAGAAGGTATATTTAGGGGGCAAGCACACAGCTGGCAGTCTTCAGCTGTCCCTTTAGTAGGATCTCCATAGAAGCCAGGAAGGCATCTATCACAATATGAACCACCTGTGTTGTGTTTGCAGTCCTAAGCAGGAGATAGAAAGTACAAATTCACAATTAGAGAGTTTATATATGGGAATCATTACTGGTTTAGCCTGCTTAAAGAAAACCAACTTTCAGAGCAGCACAAAAGAGGGTTAGTATTGCAGTCTTTCAACAGGCCACAATATGTGACAGTTTTCAGGTGCTGATCCAAGAAATATATCCCAGGCTATAAAACTTATAAAAAATAATCATTTAATTTCACATCTAAGTGCATTAGCTCATTTTACAAGGCGTATTGCTAGCAGTATACTAAATCTATTTGTGAACAGTAGCAAAGTCTGAATTACTTAATACTTGCTAAAATAACATTCAGACTGTACTTGACTGGCTTTCATAAGAGGCAGTTCGTCTGAGCATCTGAAACACCCAATATACAACATAAAAAATTGATCTGTAATGCTGTACATAACCTTTGGCCTGATCTCAAATGAAATTTGAATTTTTGGCAGAACAAGAATTGGTCCTGAGAATAAGCTTCACATGATTACTTGCAAGATCTAACTTTTTAAAAGCAATTACCCCTCTCCTATTCTCTTCACTCTCACCACAGAGGATTTAGAAATTCCAAATAATTTGGCAGGATCTATGACAGGCTTAGCAAATGAATTTTCTGGCTTTGACTCTTTTCCTTTTTTTGCCTCATTTTTAGCACACCACACTATTCCTTTCACTGCCATTTGCCAAATGACACCCAAATATAACCCCTTCACAGTGTGAAAACAGAACAGGAGAAATGGTATGGGGTCTTAAATGTCATCTTGCTGTTCTTGGGTATAGACTGAAAAAGAAGATGGCAACTTGAAAGGGCCAAAATGAAAACCAATGAAGACGTGTTATTTAATCGTGTGTGTTCTGATTTGATTTTACACAATGGACCAGATCAAATCTAGAACCTGCTTCACCCAAGCTACTTCTTAAGAATTTTTGAGAGTTTTTGTTTTTTCAAAGGTGTAGTTATTTCCAAGCTTGTGATTTCATTTACATCTATCTAGGAACACTGTAAAACTGTTTTCTCATTTGCAATACGTGATGACTGATAGCAGCATTACTGTCTGAAAGACATAATGTATCCCAAACAAAGAATAAAGAAAATGGTTCTGTTTTAAGGAATGCTGATTTCTTCTTTAGGACTCTCCAAGACTGCAATGATTTGTTGGAAGTTTTTTTGCATTGTGCTCTGCATAGCCACTACCATACAATTGGGCAGATGAAAAAGCACAATACCCTTTTCAGTCATGAGCACACTGGAGTCAAAAGCATCTGTCTCTAGAAATAGTTTTTTAAAGGGTGCATTCATATTGCTTATGCATACAATTAGAGTATCTTTGATATGAAAGTATAAGTTAAAATATGACATTTTCACATATTTGGTAGTTTGTGAACTAATATCAAATAATGAGACTCTTAGTCAAACAAAATTATGTCCTAAGAACTATCAGCTGTGTTAACTACTCCTTTATTATATCATTTAAGTCCATTTGATTGTTACTTCAAGTGCTATAATTCAAAAAGGATCTACTGGCCATGCTGAAAAAGTAGATGGGAACATTAAAATATGCTTTTAAAACAAGATATGACAGAAATAATATCAGTGTTGCAAAAGAAAAATCCTATGCAATTCAACCTTTTTAAGACATCATGTCAAATTATTTGTACTTTTTCTGAAAAATAATAGATTCTTCTTTTGTGTTAAGTTTAGCTTTAAATATCCTCAGATACATCTTAATGTTTTTGAAGAATATGAATCGCTTATACGTCACGGACATTATTAAAGTGAAAGGAGCTAACACACAATTTTAAAGCTATTCATCTCTAACAGAATGGTATTTGCAGCTTCTGCTTTTTTTTAAGTTAAAAACCTGAAACCTCTCATTTTATAGGAAAAAAAAAAATCACATTACAAAGAGCTGACCTTCTCCATGATGAATTATCTTCTGAAATCCAGTGTCAGTAACTTCCATGTACTGTGTCTAATTCTCCTCAATTCAGATCTCTCAGTCTCCTTACTTCCTCACAATGAATCAATAAATTAAAAACCCAAAAAGAACTCCAGACATACTGTACTAAAATCTAAGCATAGGCTACACTGTGTATATGGTTTTAGCTGAGAAATAATGATCTTGTGTACTGCTATACTTTTCTCCCTGAACCTGTCTGGATTTTGTAGGACAAAGTACAAGGATTATGTAGTACACAGATCTGACATATTTTGCATGTTCTCTTCAGTGGTCTATTAAGCTTTATACTAATTTACCAGATTTACAGATCACTTTAGCTACTGAAGTATCTGAGTAACTAGCCCTTCTAAAGATATATCTTTATCAGTACTCAAGAAAAAAAATTGTGTGTTCTTGATGTGAGTTGGTTGAAATTCAATTTTAAAAACTGCCAAATGTACAGCAATGAGTTGTACATTTTGAGCATCTAGCTAGAGCAATGTCTAATTATACTGAGATTATTTTTTTTAAAAATGCTTAATTTCATGTTTCTAAGAACATTTAATTATATTTTGTGTGTCAAGGAACTCAGTATGAAAATCATAACCCACTATCCCTAGCCTGCTCAGTACATTATCATAGAATCATAGAATCATAGAATTAGCTGGGTTGGAAGGGACCTCAGAGATCATCAAGTCCAACCCTTGACCCACCGGTGCGGTTGCTAGACCATGGCACTGAGTGCCACATCCAGTCTCTTTTTAAATGTCTCTAGGGATGGAGAATCCACCACCTCACCAGGCAGTCCATTCCATTGCCTGATCACCCTCTCCGTAAAAAAATTCTTTCTGATATCCAGCCTAAATCTCCCCTGGCACAACTTAAGACTGTGTCCTCTTGTCTTGTTGAAAGTCATCTGGGAAAAGAGACCAACTCCCGCCTGGCTCCAACCTCCTTTCAGTGCACACTTCCTTTTTGTTCACTTGGAATTATAGTTTGTTCCAACACCCTGATCTGGTGATTTTGGTAAAATCAATTCCATAGATCAATAGACTTTGTGAGAAGATGTGATTTATGCCCAAATCTTTATGCTTTCAAATTCCAGGCACTGGATCTCAAACTATTTTGGATGCATCAATTTTTCTGGATCTCTTTTATCACCAAACACTGTGAAACTTCACTTAGAAAACCTCTGAATAAGCAAGACAGTGAAATATATTTTTGTCCAAAATTTCATGTAGAATTAAGTTCTTTTTGCTCAAAGACTTTTTTGCTGGATGTCCTGAAGTGTTATTTGCACCACTTCCTACTGAGCCTGCTCTTCCCCCGAAATGAACATTTTTACCCCCAGTATCAGGGAACTCTAAATCCTCACTGAAAACCATTCCTGCTCAGCTGTATGTGCAGCTGAGTCTACACAAATATAGAAAGGAACAGTCTGAATGCAAGCGTAGTGATGAAAATAAAACTTCAATCACGGAGTATGACTGAGCCCAAGCCAGGGCTTTGGCATAGAGCTGCCCTTCCTCAGGTTATCTGTCACACAGACAACCAGAGAAGCTGCTTACTTCAGCTAGTTAAAGAAAGGGAAAGGCTAAGCCTGGATGCCTATTTTGGTATATTTCAGGGCCACCTAAAAGAGACAATGGTATTACAGCTCTGGAGCATGAATATGCTCTTCTGGAACTTGCAAACTATCACGTCAAGATTAAATGGACAATTTCCTTTCGTGGTGTTACAAATGCAATAACGTAATGTTGCGTACACTGCAATTATTTTAGGATGTATAATTTGTTCCTTTTGTTACTGTGTTTATGAAGATGGGTGAAGACATTCTGTGGCTCAGTAGCTCTGTCTCCAGCCTCAGTCTACATAGAATATGCTGTTTATAGACAAATGAATAAAATACAAAATTGACACCAATGGGGACTGCCCACTTTGCAATTTGAGCATGTCTTAGGGGAGAAAGATCTGCTTTCTCTGGGCTTATTAATGGGAATATAACACCCTTCAGTGAATTAAACACCTTGAAATGTATTTGCTTTTCATAGGGCTTAGCTTTAACCAACCTCCTAAAGCTACCATAAATGTCTAACTCCACAAAGGAGCATTTCTGCATGTTAGAACTTGCCCTGTGTACCAAAGCAGTTATGTATATCACAATGGTAACTAGAATGATGCATCATGAAGCTCTATATGGTTGCTTTGGGGATCAAAGGGCTTCGCAGGTTACTGCAAGATATGCTTTAAAATGAGCTTTTTATACAGGCCTGTGTTGAAGCAGATGGTTTAAGCTTTTATCATGAGTCCAAAACATATTTCAGCTGCTTTTCAACTACATTTCAAAGCTAAGGAAAAGGAAAAAGAAGTTTCACATCAGTAAATTAAGTGCCTAAATTGTCTGTTGTATTACTGAAAAAACACCATGAATAATAATAAGGAGGCCAAAAAGCTGTGTAAACCTCAACAGAAGGAATGCCTTTGATGTGAAACATTTCTCTTCTTCAGCATTCAGACTTCTCTCACTTTCATTTCAAAAGGCTTATGATCCAAATTGAATAGCAGCATTTAATAGCCTGCATGGATACTAACCTATCCAACTGCACTTAGAGTGCTTTCAAACTAAGCTGCAAGGAAATGCAGAACTGATTTAAAGCTCCCTGTGCGTCTCTTCTTTATGGGATGAGCTACTATAAACTCAGAATACAGAAAACAGAGAATGTGTGATAGCAGACAGATTAAAGTACATTTTCAACTGGTTATTTTCCACTTCCTTGTCAGTGCTCCATTATCTTTACACCAACACCCCTGAAACACTCAGAGGGGGATCTCTTCTGCCACAGTCAATAGTTCACATTTCCTGAAAAGTGTAAAAGCACTACAGGCTGCTACTACACACCCTTCTCTCACAACCAGGTCAGTGCTGTAGACAAAAATAAAGAGGCAATTTACGCAAGGGTTAAAAGTTGGAGATACAGAAGCAAACAGCCTCCTAACAGCTTGCATCTAGCTGTGAACCTCTAAGTTAAATAGTTAATAGTTATGATATACCTTAACTTGGATTCTCCTTCCTTTTTCTTTTCTTTTAATAATTTTTATCTTACACTGATGTTATAGACATTATAGCTGGTGGCTACAGTCATTAATGAAATAAATTTTATCTTTCTTGAGAAACGCAAATCCCTATTACCCTGGTGATAAATATTTTCATTGCATATAAGTACAAGATTCCAAACACAATTGTCATGTCATACATATTTTTATCCAAGATACATTTTTAAGGCTTATAGGATAATTAAATTGAGAATAATTTTAAGATTCTATTTATGAAAAAATGTTTTGAAAAATTCCCTGATCCACACATAAAGGATATCTTGTTTTGTACTGCAATGCAATTAGTTATCTTCTATGGGCAAAACAGGAAGACAAGTGATTGTTCTAAGTGCCAAATTGCATTGAAAAAAGTCTGAATTTTCTTTTTGGATTTTTCCCAGCAGCTTTTTCTTAAGGAAATACAAGGGGACATTTAGAAATATGCTTGAAATTCTGCAAGGAAATGAGAGTATTATATCCTACTAAACTGGCACTGGCTTGAATTGTGTTTCTACACGACTAATGAAATGAGAAATGTTGTTTCAAGCTTCATGCCATGTCAGACACTGTAAAACTAAGAATGCCCTTGAGTTTATCAGAAAAGTCTATTCAGCATAATTCACCCATTCCAAAAAGCTACTGAATGGGGAGGAAATACTGGTGTGCTGGTAGGCTTGCTAGGGATAATATCACACATTTAATTACTGAATTAGTAGGTAATTACATAAAATCTCCATATCCTGTAGCACACACATGCCCCCCCCCCCCCCCCCAAAACATATGCTTTTATAATTTTTAAAAATACACTTCATTAATTGTTCCTTCAATGTTTAGTAGGCATCTAGATGAAGGAGGCCATGAACAATATCTTCTTGTCGTACTAGAACAGAAATTATGAAGTTACCCGTTACACACTAGAAATTGAATTGCAGGAGACAGTATGGACATAACAGTGCAGGAGACAGATGGAATGCAGAGATTATTCTTGTATAGAAGAATATTGATATATTTGCTGCTTTATACATGCCATACCTTTTGTTATTGATTCTATTTCAAAATATAAAACCTATATGAATAAAAAATTCCATTTGTTTCACTTTAGAAGCTACCATATCTTGGTATGAGGGGATCTTTAACCTCAGCAACAGTTCCACATAAAGATCCCTTCTGTTAATCACTTTTTTTTTTTCCCTTGAATAGTTCAGGTCTCAGAGGTCATTAATTTGATTGCATGGATATTCTGAACTGGTGTAGGTCATGTCCATCGAGTTTCCTCTAGTGACACTTACCAGGCATTCTCCTGTGATATCATCACAAAATTCTGCATGACCATAGCATCTACATGGTGCACAGACTCCACCAAAAATTGTGCCGTTCACACGTCTGTGTCGAGGCCAGCAAGACTGCAAGATAATTAGATAAAAAGTTAAACTCTCACTTGAACAGGGAAAGGAATGGGATTTTAAAAATACTGTTGAATTTGACACCTGCACACACAAAAACATACTTGTGTGATTAATAAAAATACCAATATTTCTGCAGAAAGTTGCTCTTCCTCGTTCTGTAGCTTTCCACTGACCTTGGTTTTATTGGCAGCTGCGAGATTAGAGGAAACCTTAACTTAATCATTCTTCTGAAATGGTAAAATAAAGCAGAGAAATGAAGAGCTGAACTATGACAGCATCAAAGCACAAGGTGCAGATTGAAAAACAGCCAGAAGGCAAAATAGCAAAGGACATAGTAGGAGGAAAGAAATGCCCAAACAACAAACACTTTTTCTAAGAAGTTCAGCTGCCAAAGAGCAATTAAAAGAACATTTAATTTTTCTTGTTTGGAGTCTAACAAAAGGCTACTCTGAAAAACAGCACAGGCTGAAAAGAAAAAAAAAGGTACCCTTTGCTTACAGATTCTGCTACTTAAAGTATAGTTATTTCCTTTTAAGAAGATGCTCTGATTTTTTTTTTATTTTTCTAAATGCTAAATTCTGAGCAATATTAAATGAATAACCAGTTTTTTTCTTAGAAAATATGACACCATACAACTATGATTCATCAACAAAAATTCATCTATCCCACTTTTTCACAGTAAGACATCAAAAGCAGTCTTCCTTACTATATATTTCATGAGTGGGTTTATAGTTTTTGCAAACTATCTTCCCTCAGTAAGACAGCTTATGTGATCCAAGGATTTTGCATCTTACAAAAAAGTGCACGACAGAGTGCTGACCTTCAAAAGCACCAGGCTAATACACAGGGAAAATTTTGTAGTGATAAAGTAGTAAAAGTAGCATTTAATAAAAAAAATCCTTTCCCATTCACATGCATTCTCCAAAGAGACTTAACATGAATATTCTCCATCAAATTAAAGACAATATCCCTTTTTGTCTTATTCCTGAAAAACAATGAAAGTAATTTAAAGATTATTCCTGAGACATGATCATTACTTTCCCTTCTTATTCAAACAAAACACATAATTACTAAAAATTAAAATTCAGAGTTATAAAATCTAGAAAAGAAAAACAGGATAAAAGAAATTGCTCTATTTTCTTATGTGCCATGAGATGAAGCTGCTGAAGCTGTTTCTGTATAAATCTAAAAATCTTCTTCTCATTCAGTGATTCTGAAAAGCGTGAACTTGTGTACAGATATATGTGATACTGCACAAGATAAGGTTTCATAAGTCACTAATTCTAAGGGCTAGACATGAAATATCAACAGCAAAGCTTGGAACAGAACTAAAATAAAAAATTAAAGATTGGAATCTTGAAAAAAAAAAAAAAAAGACAAAACATTTGCCAGGAGTGTTCTTGACCATCATAATGATGGAAGTTAAACCCAACTTCTTCCAATGTGGAAGTAAAAGAGTAGATAGAAAGGGGGGAAATGGTGCAGAAGAATAATTAGAATTGAAGATGTTGGCAAACAAAGGCCAGAAGATTCACATGAGGAAAGCAAAGTAACTATCTGTAGTGCTAAGGCTTGCAAATGGGCCCAGGCCAGAGTTGCCTTGTATGGAAACAGCAAAAATCATTGAGATTGTGTCCTTGTATATAAAAAATAATTGACATTGTATCCTTGTATTAATCATTAAAAACATCATTTATCAGAATTAATTGACTTGATGCTTGGAAAGAGAGGCTGTTAAAAAAACCCTGCCAACCACGCTCTGGACTCAGGCCTAGTCCTGGTCACAGTTGGTCAGGAGATGAACCAGATGTTTTTGCATAGTGTAATATTCAAAGTCATCCTGAATTTCTGTTTTTTAATATATAAGGCTGGACCCCCTTGCAGCGACTTTGGATGCCTTACCTATGGGTGGATGCACCACACAGGATTTTCCCACTTTCAGGGAAGGGTCCCCCAAATCCTCACTGCAACCAGGGCTCTCCAGTGACTGCGGATCTGGATGATGGCAACGTATGCAAGTGGTAATGTATCTCTCTTAATCACTGTCCTGTCTTTTATGTAGTAATGATTTGATGCATTACCCTGCATACTTCCTATCTATCTGCTGTAGCTACTTTGTTCTGTGTTTTTATTTGGTGGTATTATTCAGTTATCACCAGTAAAACACATACACTCTTTTTGTCCAAGTTTCATTACCATCCTCAATCAGCAAAACACTATCACAAATGAGTCCCGTTGGTATTTGAAATTTAAAATTCTATCTGCTTTACCTATGCTCATGCAATTCTGTGTTCATTTCTCAGATATACTAGCAAAAGTGAAGAAATAAGAAGAATGGGGAGTGTTGGTTGATGAGAAGTTCAACAGAAACAAAAAATACATGCTTGCATCCCAGAAAACCAACTGTGCCCTGGGCTGCATCAAAAGAAGAATGACCAGAAGGTCAAGGAAAGTGATTCTGCCCCTCTATTCATCTCTGTTGAGACCCCACCTGGAATACTGTGTCCTCAACATCAGAAGGATGTAGAGCTCTGGAATGAGTCTGGAGGCCCATGAAGATGATCAAAGTACTGAAGCACCTCTCCTATGCAGACAGGCTGAGAAGGTTGTCCATTCTGGAGAAGAGGAGGCTCCAGCAAGATTTTATAGCAGCTTTCCAGTACCTGAAGGACTGACAGGAAAGCTGGGGAGGGCATGTAGTGATAGGGCAAGGTGGAATGGTGTTAAACTGGAAGAGGGTAGATTTAGTTTAGATGTTTGGAAGAAATTCTTTCCTGGGAGGGCAGTGAGACGTTGTAACAGGGTGCCTATGGAACCTGTGGCTGCCCCTGCCCTAGAGGTGTTCAAGGCCAGGTTGGATGGAGCTTGGAGTAACCTGATATACTGGAAGGTGTCCCTGCCCATGGCTTGGGGGCTGGAACTAGATGATCTTTAAGGTCCCTTAAAACCCAAATCATTGCATGAATTTATGATTCTATAACAATTTTCTTGGGCTAGAATCTTGTATAAATGAATTCTAAATTAGTTAAATGGAATAATCTTGTAAGACATGGCATATATTAAACGGGATTGGTTGTCTTCTGAAGGCTGATTGTGACAAAACATTTATAGCATGAGAATAACTAAATAATGGTTGTTTTCAGTGCTGCAGCTTCTCTGCCATGTACCACAAGATCATTATGCAGGAAACAAATACAGTAAATTAAATTAAGACACTGAAAACCTGTACTGAATCAGTAAAAATTAAACTCTGCAAGGCTCAAACTGGAAGAAGCAAAATGTTTGACAAGACCAAAAGTATTAAGAAGAAAAAATTATGGTATTCTTTAAAAAAATCACATTTTAATTTATCTTTTTATACTTTCTGAACTGTTAGTTTTCCTGGCAATCTAAAACTTTAGAATGTTTTTTCCCTTGCTTGTCCTTGTTATAAAAAGCACAACCACCTACCCAGAGCACTAACATGTTTCCCTTTTTTTTCTGTCAAGTTCAACTGTTCAATGTATATTGTATGTTGAGCCTCTGATACAAAAACTCACAAGAAATAAATTCAGTGAATAAAAGCATGGAAACTAAAACTTTTAACTGTATCATGATGGTACAGCTTTGTAAAAATGCTCTGAGATTCAGGGAGGAGACAAAGAAGAAGTATGCTCATGCAGTCCGTAATAAGTTTTTGGCCTTCAGTCTTGGGAGGAAAACCAGCATACACATAGGGACTACAATATGTTTTGGTTCAGTAAGTCTGTAGTTACTATGCAGCCAGTGCAAGAATTTAAGAGTGTCTCACTTCTGTGTACAGAGACTTTAAATTTGAAGCTATCTATATATGTACTTTCTATTGTGGATTATGAACCTCAGTATATATCAAATTTCAAGGACTATTTTGAATTGCAGAGAAGGATTAGCTTTGAAGGACACAACACTGGGAAGAGAATTTCAGCAATGCCAAGGCAGGAATTCTACCCAAGCTTTTCAGCTTCTTCATCAACAGTAGATATTGAAACATGAGTAATCAGGGCCTTTCCAACTGCTTTCTGGGAAATCACACCTCAAATTCTGAACTGAGAGGAAAAATGTATAAGTAAAAAAATATTAAGTGTGAAGCACAATGACACTTCACCTTTCTCTTTCTTGGCATAATTGAGTGGACAGACAATGGTTACATTTACAAGTATTTCTCAGCCAAGGTAGGCAATATTTTTCTCCAGTTGTTTTGTTTTGTTTTGCTTTGTTTTGTTTTGTTTTTTCTGTCTATATCATTTTTGGAAGTGATAGGAATATCCATTAATTCCTTCAGGCCATCTTTCTACACTGGTTTATCTAGCCTCAGTAACAAGCAACCACATTTGGCATGAAACTAGACTTTAAGCCCTAAATATCACATATAAGCATGGCAGATTTTAAAGAAAAAGAGAGCTGACAAGCAAATGCCTAGAGTGCTTGTGTAAATGGCATACTGTTTGTAGTTTTGTGAAGCAGAGCATCTTGGTGTTTGTAACAATTTCCTTAAAGGCAAAGCTTTAGAAGAATTGTTTTTTGGCTTCTAGCTACCCCAAGCTATGCCCACGTGAGCTAGATAATCATATGCATACTTGTATGAACACATTCTGTATGAATTAATGAATTTTTTAGGAAAGTGGGTATTTTCTGAACATGTGCATACGTTATTATCTGTAACAGGACCAAACTGAAGTAAAACAATCCTCACAAGAACACACACACAGTCCTCAAAGACTCCAAGCCAAATGGCAAAGCCCTTGGAAAATTAAACAGGGAATTCAACAACATTAACAAATAACTTGATCCATCTTTGTTGTACATCAGTCAGCTAACTGCCATTTTCCTTCTAATTGTGGTAATTTAATGTATTTTTGATAGCAACTGGCTGAGGAGTACAAATGCTGCTTTCATTTTCTTTTTGTTAACATTTGTTAATGTCTTTATATAACTTAGGTGTTAAACTTCGAATTTCAAACATTGTCAAATATAATGAACCATTACCTAGAAATAAAGGTAACAAGACAATCTATGCCTAATTCATAACAGGGACAGCTTTCTCACTATTTTCTACCAATACAGGGCCACTGGTTGCTTACAGCTGTCACAGTGTTAGCACAATTGATCTAGACTCTATCACAATACCCACCTCACAGGAGGTACCATCATACCCTGGGGGACAGTCACACAACTCCACTGAAGATGCCACCTTCCTTCCAGATGAAGTGTGGTCAGCAGCTTCCATGCTAACACTTCGTAGTCTGGATAAAATAGAAATTTAACAGTTAACATAGCAAACCAGGTGGAAGCATGTGTGCAGCTGGATCTAACAGTAAATATTGACATTTGGTGACTAGTTTATGTTTTCCTGTTTAAAAAGAAGGAACTTTTCTTATTCATCTTTGTCTTCCCAAACTACACGTCAGTAGGCTTGTTAATACTTTTTCCATCATGTGAGGGAGACTATGGTCAGACATACATTGATAAAAATATATTTTAAAAGTCTCACAGCATAGGCTATTCCTGGCAGGCAAGCTGTAAGAGACAACTTACTTTGCAGATGTATATATACATAGGGTATTTTTATTCTGGAGATCTGACCTCTGAAAAAGATTGCTGTCCAAGAAGATCAAAGTGTTATGTTCACAGAAGAAAAAGGAAATCTACCATATACCCTAGTTTTTCCAGTGACAGAGAAGACAGAGTTGGAAAATCTTCTGTTCCATGAACCCTTTAAAAAATAAATGCTAGACATGGCTAAATAGCCATTCTTTAGCCAAACAATGAACATTATTTTTATTCTAAAGAACATGGAAGTATGATGAGAGAGACAAGAGCCTTCAGATGATCTTGCAAGTAATATGTGGAACAAATATATTTACTTTAACAGTATCCATCTAGGGAAGAAAACTGGGATTTGGCGATTTTGTCCTGATTTTGTTTAAAAAGAATCAGTTTTCTTTGTAATATGTAAAACAACTTTTTTTTTCCCTACTAAGGCATTTATCTTTTGGTTGCCAAAAAATCTTGAAAATTACTTAATGACCTTGGTTAAGAAAACATCTAAGGAAAATATTTTCTTGTTACTGCAGTAGTTGGAGGGAAGGTTAAGACAGGATATTTCCCCACTGAATGTTATGGCTTGTCAATAAGACAGATTTGAAAGGTAGGGGGAAAAAAAGGAAGATGGCTGAAATTACGATGGGAACTTCAGAAAAACAGGATTATGCCATCATGTTGAATATGAGCGGAATTGGAAGGGACTGCAATTGTGGATTATGCAATTAGAAAGCTGAATCTAACTTAGTGATGCTAGAAACTCTGTAAAAGGTTCTTGAATTGATTTTAAGAGAAGGACACATGTTCCTATTCAGATCTTCATAGGATCTCTCTCACTTTTCAATATTTCCCCTTTGCTCTATTGCTGCATTCTTATTTTGCAATCATCAGTTTGAGTTTTCCTTACAATAAGATAATTGATCTCTAGGATATTAGATATTAGCTGGTGATGAATTTAACAGTTGAAAATCTAACAATTTAAGGAAAAAAATCTGTAAATTAAAAAGAAGTTTTATTTACATTTTGAGCTACTTGCCTCTCTGCAGAGTTCTTGGAACAAAGAGAAGTACTTACTTACACATGGAAACAACCCACTCAGTATTATCCCACATTTGTATTCACTGAAGTGTTCTGATTTTCATTATGTTCTGCTATTTGCTAAATGGGATCTTAATGCATTTAACAGTTTTTAGCATTAGCAGTTACTCAGTGAAGAAAGCTGGAGTGTTGTTTTTTTTTTTTTCCTCCCATTTAGAAGTTGCAATTTTGATTCCTCGATGTCATTCTGCATTCATTAAAATACATAATGCTGGCAGTAATAGAGCACAGGATCCTGGAGATGCAGGAACAATTTGAGATCCAACATCGAGACCAAATATTTAATCTGACTGTTACTGTCAGCAAGCAACTGTTGACTTCTAAAAACAAACAAGATTAAAAGGGAAGGGGACGTTTCAGGCAGTATCAGCATAGTTTGCTGTCTGCTATGCCAGGCAGCTGAATCACATCAGCTACATAAGCCACGTGAAGTACTGACCCAGTCATTGCTCATTTGTCTAAAAGACACTTCTGCATACAGAAAAAAAACCCATGGCCTTCCCTTCCCTCTTTGTCATTACAACTAGCACCGACCCTATATGTGGTTGCAATCAATGTGGTTCTCTAGAACCACAATTTCCAGTGACCACCTGAGTGCCTACAAGACATACCATCAGTGAGCATTAAAACTAAAGAAGTAGTTTTATTAAAAGCTTAGTAATCGGAATTGATTTGAACCACAAGCTTCCTTGGAAGCAAAAGCTAACAATATGAGATTAATATGAGCTGTCATATCCTAGCCTGTTGCTTCTGCAGGTTTAACTGCAACAGTTTGGAAGATTTGTCAAATTAGAGAAAGATCTTGATTTAATCCCAGAAGCTGTAATCACTTTCAAATTCATTGCTGTGTTCTCATTTTTTCATACTTGATCATCAAAGAAGGACCACTCATTTGAGAAATCTTCCTAATTATGCCATAGAGCAAACCCCACATTAAAATGACCCAAAAATGTTCTCAAAAACATGCTTGAGTCAAACCCACTTTTCTGCATTAATATTGTTTAATTACTACTTAAAAGTGCTACTGATTAACTGATGTTTCCAGAAGACTAAACTAAACAAGGGTGAAAAATACAATCTTTAAGTTAAAACTCTTGCTAACTGAAGGCAACTTCACTGAATTTTTATGTCTCTTTCCACATCATTGCAAGAAAGTTGCTTAATCCTACAGTGCCTTAAATCTGGCTTCTTCTTGAGCACAGATTATAACAGCAGGCTTGGAAAACCTTACACATGTAGTGTTATCATCTGTTTTGAAAATTTTCAGCATTTAAATGAACAAGTTGCTTAAGACAACAATCTTTAATTAGCATGTTGCATAATTCTGCTGATGCTTTAAGGCAGAAATTGTCACTCATGAAGGACATGATGACCCTGTAGTATTTCTGTCCCTCTGCCAGACCCTCTTCATTGTCTCAGTGGAATACCCATCTGTCCACCACACATAACTGTTTAAAAGACAACGAAACCCTCTTATTTCATAAGGCTTAGCTCTATACTATGTCTTTAGCAAAAAAAAGTCTTCCTTTGGAGGCCATGAAGAGTAGTCCTTAACCAGCTAAGTAAAATCCTCTTCATTGGGTCTGGATGTTTCCTTGTGGTACTAAAGGGGCAGAATACAGAAAATCAGTCTGCCTTGAACGATCTTAGGGTTATGAGCACAGCTTTGCATCTAGTGCTAAACTCATATTTTAGCATGAGTGAAAGTCAAAGAGCCTACAGAAAGTCAGAACTGATAATATGCACTGAAAATTATCAATATGCCTACAACACCAGACCATAAACTGGGCTGGATGACAATAGATGTTGCTGCTGCTACATCATCTGACTGGGAGCCTGCACTATTATGAGAAGATTTCACTTCACCCAGTAAATCTCTCCCTAACAGGTAAAACCATAATCCCTCTAGCTAAATCAAAGATGAAAAATTAAATTAATTTAATTGTGATTGGAATTCCACAGCCTCCTTTCTCATACTCTAAAATGCAATGAGCACCCTGACAGCACTCAATAAAATTTGTTTACTTCAGAGCAAACTGTTTTCAGAGACTCCTGAACATGCTGATGGTAATCATATAACACAGTAACCATGGCATTCTTTTCTGGTAAGAGACACAGGCACAGCTAGAGATGTACCAATAACAGAAAACCATTTCTAGCAAAAAAGATACTCTTCATAATTACATCAGTTCCTTCCCCTAAGCACCTTTTAAACCATTGTCTTTAAGGAAGCAACTTTCCCAAATGTAATGTTGCTGTATCTTAAAATATCCCGGATACTAGCCTGAAAAGAACAGATTATGTTTGTTCTGGAGCAATTCTGGAAGAATATTTCCAATATTTGTTTTCAGAAAGTTATCCATAACATGCCACCAAAACGTTCCAAAGGCTGAATATGACAATCACTACAAAACAGAGAGGCACCACACACAGCCAAATGGCTAAACCAGTAATTTGGGATGCATGCAGTGATGTGTAGTCTCCCAAACATGCCACTGACAGGTGTGCCACTTCTTACTTAAAAGGCACAAACTACAGACTGTGCCAGTTCAACACGTGTGCTGACCTCAGCTCTATGTTGTCAGCCTGAGCAGAGTTGATCCATCCCATTCCCACTGTTTCACGGTAGAGGCAAGATGGAGACACTACATGTTCAGAAATGCACTTTCTTCAGAGATTTTAACTGCCCAGCTGAAGTAGTTTCTTGTAGGAAATCTCCCCTTCTCATTCTAGTGCAGATGTCAGTGAATGACTGTAAGTAAACAACTGATAGCCGAAGTTTGCATTTCCCATTCTTAGTAACATCTTTGGCACCAGCGAAGTCAACCAGGCGTATCTCCTTTAAAACACCATCGCATAAAAGCCCCAAATGTCTCCCCAGAACTGCTCCTGCATTCCTTTACTTAAGGAAATTCTGACTAATGGGAGTTTCTATTTTATTTGAGTGAGAATAGAGTGGAAGAAACGCAGTCACTGAACCCCCACTAGTCACAGCTGTAAGGTGTGGATTAAGAGCTTCTTATCATCTCCTCACAGTGCATTAAAGACAAGCTCTGGACTGGTGGTTTCATGCTCCTCTAACACCACGGTTGGAAGGTCAAGAGTCAAGAAAGGTTTTCAAACTGGATGCAAGGAGGTCCAAGACTGATGAGCTAATTAAGAAACAGTTTGGCTCAAACTCAAGCTATTTATTATTCACAAACTTACTTACAGAGAGATGATAGTTACCAATTAACCAAAGAAAGATTAATTCTTTTTGCAGTGAAAAGAGGTACACTGCCAAAGCTCAAATCAGAAAACTGCTGCTGTTGACACAACCTGCCTTTCAATTCAGGATGCATTTTAATTACCTAAGTATTCAAATGATGGTTGGATTGCTAAAGAAATTTCACAGTAGCAAAAACTGTGTCTATACTCTCAGCAAATAATCACTAATGTGCTACGAGCTCTCTCCATTTCAAATGCCTTATGCCACTGAATCAAGTGATATGTAAGTAAGAGAACATTTCAGGTTTCACACCTTGTGAATAGAACACTATTATGTGATCACTTAAAAAAAATATTATTCACACCACCTAACTATTAATGTATGGACTGAGTGCAATCACAGAGTTTCAGGAGAGAGGTTGTCTCCTAGCCCACTTGGAGTATTTTCTCATGCACTTAATGAAAATTTTACATGCAAGACGAGCTTTACAGGTTCAACCACATTGCAGACACCAAGATAGAATGCCTTTCATTGTATCAGAAGACTTAGAGTGCACATGAAACCACTGGTTTTATGCAGTGCAGGCAGCAACCTGGCATAAATCAAGGAAAAAGCTTTCAGATTAGCCAGTTGTGTGTGTGGTACTGATTAAAAACATAGAAAACTCCCCATGATCCACTTTTCCAGCTTAGAAACTATGCTCTGGTCCACTGCTAATGTGGCTCCATATGCTCATTAAGCAAGGGAACAACATATCTGCAATATCTCTTACTTCAACATGTCACTACTGCACTCCATGATTCTATGATATGTATGGGAATTACAGGGTTGAAAAAATAAATATATTTATAGGACTTTCATTTTATGCCTTAAGAGTCCGTGTGATTTCACTTTCTTACAAGGCTGCTTCTTTCTGTTGCCTCTCCTCCTCTTGTCTACCCCAAATGAAAAAAAAAAACCCACACTAATTATTTGAAGGTGTAAATGAATGCTATGGATTTCATTATAAGCTAGTGTGCTTTAAATTACACTACACAGAGAACTTAGTTCTCTGAAGAAAGAAAACAAGTGTTTTGAGAAGCTTCCTATAGCAAACAGACACATTTCCTACATTTACCTGTAGATGGCATTCATCCCATAGCTGTACGTGGCTCTTATAAGGATTCTCTTTACATTTGCAAGAACAGTCATGAACTCCCTCCTGCTGACAGGAACATCAGTGCCATGTACAAAGAAAGATTCTGGTTGCAGCACAATTTCTTCAGTGTGTTCTTCAGAAGGCTGCAGGTGAATCCCCTCTTTCGGAGTGCTGATTTTTAAGTCACCTCCCTAGATAGAGCCATTAGAGTGAGATTTAGATATTAACAAAGTAAAGAAAAAAGCTCTATCTGTAGTCAGATAGGGTACAGGATTTACTGAATAATGTATTTTACAAGAATAATAAGTATCAGGAATAACAGTCACCTTTCATAACCCTGAAATGGACTTGCCTGATAAAGCTGAAAGTCAGTGCGAAAGAAAGTTTAGGTTATTCAGCTAAAGTAAATTCATGAAATTCCCAGCTACACAGAACAGGTCTGCTGAAAGAATCTGAAAGTGTTACTTCAAAGAAACAATTATTTTTTTCATTCTTCTCAATGAACTGGGAGAGTACAGTTTCATAAGATACTGCAATATTGACAGAAGCTCCTTGAGATACTTAAGATTTTAGCTCTCTAATGCATGTATATTTTCCGATACTGCATGTTAGTTGAAAGTATGTTTTGTGTCTCTTCAGCCACCAGGCTTTATGCTGAATAAAGAAGTAGGTAGTTTTCTTTTTTCCTTCTTTTTTTTTTTTTCCTTTTATTTTACTTTCTTTTGGTTTTTGTTTTTTTTTCTTTTTGTTTTGTTTTTTAGTGTATTTGTTTTGGGGTTTTTTTGTGTGTGTGTGTGTGTCTTAAAATATAATCACTTCACCTCTATGATGACATCAGACTGAATCATTAGTGGAACTGTTTCTTCTTGCTCTGTGAAGTCATAAGCGACTGTAAATTTCAGACGTCCTCCAGCAGCTGCTACCTAGAGAGAAAAAAATATAGGAAAACTGCAATTAAATGGAAGAAACTGTCTGGGGGAAGTTTCTCCAGTGTCAGTATTTCTCAGAAGTACACTTCTAATGCTGCAAAACCATAAGAAGATACTTGGGGATTAGAGCTCTACGGACCATTCCCTTCTTGCTCAACCATCTAGAAATCATGTGTCATCATTTTCTGTCTATACCTGTAGAAGGCTGAAAAGTCCTTAAACATATGAACTAACAAAGTAAACAGAAACAGATTTGAAATCTATGCAAACTTCCACTTGATATTGACTTGATTAGGTTTTTAATGCATTTCAGTTATACGGTCCTCATTTAGGTTGGGCCTCTACAACAGCAGCCTTAGCAACCTTCAGAAGATACAGTAAATTCTGTTTTGTTGATGGGGCAAACTGCCAAAAAAAAAAAAAAAAAAAACACCAAAAAAAAAAACCAAAAAAAACACCCAGTGATGTTTTCCTCAGAGTTAACTTTAAACTAAAAGAATGTAAGAATCTTCCCTCATGGAGACAAATTAATTTACTTTAGAATAATGTTCCAGCTCTTTCTCTTGGTTCAACACAGACAGAAATGTGAGATGTCAGTGAGTGACTGAGTCAGGCTTTCATGTCTTGCCAATACATTGTTTCTATGCTCTTTCAGCCCTCAGAACATTGGGACAGACACTTGCTTTTCCATGAAAAAATAGAAAAATATAGAACATTTTTAGGATAAAAATCAAAAGCTGCAGACTTGAATGACAGAGATTAGTACAAAACCAGTGCTTTTTGTTAATTGTTTGGAAGTAGCATAAGTGAATCAGAGGTTGCAAGAGCTACACTTCGGTTTTAAATGCATCAGACTCATACTTCATTGCAACATGAGCCTCCTCTCAAAGGCTATTAAAATCACAAGCATTTCTGCCCTTTCAGTGCATACTGCTGACCACAGAGCAAATTCATGACTCTTCTAAAAAGTGAATAGTCTGATTATTCTCAAGGACATAATGTGCTATCTCTTGTTCATCATATTAGATGGTTTTGCACACAGTTACAGAAAGCAGTGAAAGTCATCAAGTTCATTATTTTATGTTACATCTATGTAAGGGGAGAAAAAAAAGCCAGTTTAAAGCCAGAAAACTCACTCCGATTTGTAACCCAAAGCTTGGATCATAGAACCATAGAATCACAGAGTATCTCAAATTGGAAGTGACCAGTTAAGGATTGTTGAGCTCAACTCCCTGCTCCTTGAAGGACCAAGAACTAAACCATATGACTAAGAGCATTTTCCAGATGCTCCCCGAATCTGACAGTCTTGGTGCTGTGCCCACTTCCCTGGGGAGCTTGTTCCAGTGACTGACCACCCAATGAGCAAAGATCCTTTTACTAATTTCCATGATGCAACTTCATTTCATTTCCTTGTGACCTCTCACTGGTCATCAGAGACAAGATCAGCACCTCCCTCTCTGCAGTGCCCTTCAGGAATTTTTAGACTAATGACTTAAACCACCACCCCTCTCTTCTCCAAGATGAACAGTGGCCTCCGCCATTCCTCTGTAACTCTTGCCCCTTGTGATCTTTCACATCTTGGTCACTCTCCTCTTATGTTGGGTGCCCAAAACTGCAAGCAGTAGAGATGGTGCTTTACCAGAGGACAATCACCTCCCTCAACCTGCCAGCTAGCCGTGCTTGATACACCCCAGGGCACAGATGCGCCTTTTGTCTTCCACAGTACTCAGCTCAAATGGACATCAACCCAAATCCCCAGAACTCTTTCCACTGAGCTGTTCTTCAGCCTTTAACTCCTCAGTTTGTATGTATAACCATAATTAACCTGTCCCAGGTGCAGAATGGGGCTGTTGCTCTTGTTAAATTTCATACAGGTGGTGATTGCCTGTTCTCCAATCTATCCAGTTCTTCCTGTAAGGCCTCCCTACCCTTGAGGGAGTCTGCAGCTCCTCCTGGTTTAGTATCAGTGGAAAATATTGGCATCAGAGGTTTATCTACATAGTATCCAAACCTATTAGAAATGCAGCTACATTCAGCCTTGACAGTAATAACATGAAAATACTTTTCTTCTTTGGCACACCATTTAAAGCATTTTTGTTTTGCCTGTGGTCGAGGCTAAACACTGATTTATAACTGAAGAATACAATAACTGAAGAACACAGAAAATGCTGATGATTGGCATGCTGGAACTACTTGCTTTCAGCTTTAGACAAACATTTTAAAGTAACAACTTTTGCAAAATTTTGTCATTTCTGTTTCAAGTTCAGACTAAATACAAGGATCAAGAAAGTGAAAATAATGGGAAAATTAAGATTGTGTGGTTTCAAGCAGCCTATCAAAAATAGGTACCAAGACAGGTCTTACTTTTTCACAACTATGTAACTTTTGCCTTAGTAAATGAAAATCTAATTTACGGATAGGTCACACAGAATAATAATAATAAAAACAATTAATGTCAAGGTTTCAATTTAAGAAAACGGTCCAAAATACAAACTTTGACAAAAAATCTGTTAGTAAGGCGTAGAAAAACAGGTAATTGTTTAGAGAAAGCAACAGGAAACACTACAGGAAAGGGGTGAGATTCACTAAAAGACTGGAAAAATGAAATAGCAATTGTTATTTTCCTGTGGTAACTGCAGCCAAGGCATGAAGACGTTTCATCTTGGGTACACAGAAAGCTTTCTGACCGTAAGGATGGTCAGAAATCTCAAGTTGGTTGAACTGAAAGTTGTATTTAATTCTTTCATTAAATGTTTAACAGCAGTTCAAGCATGTCAGTGATACTCTACGTATGATGCCTTAGAACTGGAATATGAGTAAGCAGCCTCTTAAGGTCTCTGCTAGCCACAGCACTCTGAGTTTCATGGTTGCAACTGGAAAGATTTGCATATCACAAACGGAAGCATGCAAGGCCCCAAAATGGCACTTATAAGAGAGTGTACTAGCTACTTTAAAAGAAATATTTATCTTGTGTGCTGTATAATACCAATGTAGATTAGAAAAAATCCCAAAGGTATACAAAACAGAAAGCACTACTTCCTTTTGCCATTGTTGATAGAGGTAATTTCCTTCCTCTGTATAGCGAAAGAACAAATTCACTCACAAGCAAAGGGTTAGGAAAGGGCTGAAGGGCCAGGCCCAGAGAATGCTGCTGAATGGTGCTGATCCAATTGGCGGCTGCTCACCAGTGGTGTCCCCCAGGGATCAGTGCTGGGCCCAGTTTAATATCTTCATTGATGGCTTAGATGAAGGGATTCCACAATTAGCAAATTCTCAGACGACACTAAGCTGGAAGGAAGTGTGGATCAGCTGGAAGGCAGGAGGGTTCTGCAGAGGGACCTGGACAGACTGGAGAGTTGGGCTGATTCCAGCAGGATGAGTTTCAACACAGCCAAGTGCCGGGTCCTGCACTTTGGCCACAACAACCCCATGGGGAGCTCCAGGCCGGGCACAGAGTGGCTGAGAGCAGCCAGGCAGAAAGGGACCTGGGAGTCTGGATTGACAGGAAGCTGAACATGAGCCAGCAGTGTGCCCAGGTAGCCAAGAAGGCCAAGGGCATCCTGGCCTGTATCAGGAACAGCATGGCCATCAGGGCCAGGAAAGGAATTCTGCCCCTGTACTCAGCGCTGGTGAGGCCACAGCTTGAGTCCTGTGTCCAGTTCTGGGCCCCTCAGTTCAGGAAGGATATCGAGGTGCTGGAGCAGGTCCAGAGAAGAGCAAAGAGGCTGTGAAGGGATCCAGCACAAGTCCTGTGACGAAGGGCAGAGGGAGCTGGGGGTGTTCAGTCCAGAGAAGAGGAGGCTCAGAGGAGACCTCATCACTCTCTACAACTCCCTGAAAGGAGGGGGTAGCCAGGTGGGGGTTGGTCTCTTCTCCTAGGCAACTGTCACTAAGACAAGAGGGCATGGACCTAAGCTCTGCCAGGGGAGGTTTAGGTTAGATATTAGGAAAAAATTCTGACAGACAGGGTGATCAGGCATCGGGATGGGCTGCCCAGGGAGGTGGTGGATTCTCCATCCCTGGAGGTTTTTCAGAAGAAACTGATGTGGCACTGAGTGCCATGGTCTGGTGACCACAGTGGTGGTAGATCGGGTCGGACTTGATGATCTCAGAGGCCCTTTGCAACCTGGATGATTCTGTTATTCTGTGATTAGTAAAGCCATAGATGAGGAAAGCTTGCATCTGTTCAAATGGAAATCAAATTCTAGAAGTCTTTCTCTTCTTCCACTTGGTCAGTCCGCTCTCAACGGGCAGATGTATGAGGCAAGCTGTCAGTATATCTCCTGGTAATGTCACTGAGAAGTACCTCTTTCTTTTACAGCTTTCATAACCCATCTTACTCTTGAATCACTTGCTGATTCACACTTTGCCTTTCCAATGCCTCTTGCCTGTAAAATTTTAACATTTACTCCACTACAACTGATTTGGCACTACGTGGCTATGGGTAGACAACTGAAAGAACTTTTACACAGTATCACTTAATAAAAACACATGCACCTTGCTCATGTTTAGCAGTAAAATCTGTGTCAAAACATATTTGGCTCAAAGAGCCTAGTCCAAAAAAAAAGAGTTAGTACACACACTGCATTGCTGAATGCAAAACAAAGGAGGAGTCTCACAGCAAACTGCTGATAGTAATTCAGGGTTCTAAGAAATAGTGCTCTCTTATTCCAAAAGACCTCACCAAACCAAACAAAACCCCATTTTTTTCCTGGTATGGCTGAAGACATTATTTTGCTTGTTATCACGATTATGAGAAATGACACAGATACTCACTCAGTCTTCCAGTAGCTCTGTCATAGTCCCGGTAGCAGTATCGACTACCAGATACAGTACCTGAATGTTGTGAAGCCTTATTATGTGGTTTCAGCTTAATAATTATAACTTAAATATTAAATATACAATATATTATTTTAAGTGCATTATTATTATAAATATAACTATATATTAATCTATTATATAATAATAGATTATAATATTAATATTAAATTAAATATAGCTTTATATTATATGGTTTCAGATTTAAGCTTTTAACAGCTTAACATTTCTTGCTAGCATTCTTTCCATGAAATGGAGCTGCAATAAAATGTTGAAGTTTATTTGGACTCTTTAATCTTCACAAACTTCCCAGGCACACATTTATTTTATGACACAGATTTCAGCAAATATATAGATTCCTGCCACCAGAACATCAGAACTAACTATGTGAAGGAAATCCTTTTAAAAAAAGATAACATTGCTTCGAGTTTATTACCGGTGACCAATTCAGTTCATAACTGATTTGCAGCTATGCAGTTGTGATGTGATTTGACAAGGCTCTGAACAGAAAATGTATCATCCTAATCCATGGCTAAGGGCTAACAATTTACTTATATATATTCCACTGTTAATCCAGCTCACATATGTACTATTATCTTCTTTACAAAAAAGTACAACCTGTAAAGTTCTGATATTTCATTGGGTTTTGCTGATGCAGTCCTCATGCCGGTCATAGAGTGAGGGAAGGCAGGGACTAGAAGAGAATTCCAATAGAATGATCACCAAAAAAACATCAAACATTTTATTCATTTAGTATAGCTTTCAGTAAAAATTGTATGGTTTAGTTCTACTCAAGATCCAATTAGAGATTAAATAGACTCTCATCTCTTAGACAGACTTGAATTTAGATAGGATACAAAAGCTCTTCTGAGGCATTATAGTAATACTTCAGATAAAGCAGGGAGCAGAATAATCATCTTCCATTTGAATAACAGTATAGTTTTGGCAAACTTTTTTAAAATGCCAGTTTTCTTTGTAGAAAAAATAATCTTCTTTATTGAAAGACTGGGCTCCTTCCCCAATTCTCTGTGACCTAGAGAGTTCCCCCAACTCCATCCCAGCTAGTTCAGAATGTGACAGTTTTCTTGCTTAGCTACACTCAAAAGTCTTCTATATGAGAGTTGGGGAAGGGCTTTTTACATGGGTGTGTG